>NC_082723.1:82340615-82653427 GCF_030144855.1 Hypanus sabinus
CATGGCACTGAGCACTCTACATGCAAAATCTATACAGTTCCAAACCACCCAGAGTAGTTATGTACACAACCTTACCACAGAATGAATTGAATAGAAAGTAATGCATTCAACTCAATGGAGTGTACAGTTCAATTTTGCTGATAACTACTAAGTGCTGACAAGATCTAAACATTTTTATCACACTAACCATATGATTTAGAGTTGTCTGCAACCAATTTTATGAGTGTGCGACCTTTTCTCCAGAAGTTACTTTCAGTAACATTACATTCACTACACAGTGGAACTTTAGCCTTTGCAGAATTAAACCGAGTCAAAGGCTGTTCCACTGTAAATGGTACCAGGTAGGTTACTGAATTCAGATTGCATTGGAGTATTCCATGGCACTGAGCACTCTACATGCAATATCTAAACAGTTCCAAACCACACAGAGTAGTTATGTACACAACTTATCACAGAATGCATTGAATACAAAGTAATGCATTCAAATCAATGGAGAGTACAGTTCAATTTTGCTGATAACTACTATGTGCTGACATGATGTATACATTGTTAGCACACTATCCATATGATTTAGATTTGTCTGCAACCAATTTGATGAGTGTGCTACCTATTCTCCAGAAGTTACTTTCAGTAACATTACATTCACCACACAGTGGAACTTTAGCCTTTGCAGAAGTAAACCAAGTCAATGGCTGTTCCACTGTAAATGGTACCAGGTAGGTTAGTGAATTCTACTTGCATTGGAGTATTCAATGGCACTGAGCACTCTACATGCAAACGCTATACAGTTCCAAACCACCCAGAGTAGTTATGTACACAACCTTACCACAGAATGCATTGAATAGAAAGTAATGCATTCAACTCAAAGGAGTGTACAGTTCAATTATGCTGATACCTACTATGTGCTAACATGATGTAAACATTGTTAGCGCACTAACCATATGATTTAGAGTTGTCTGCAACCAATTTTATGAGTGTGCTACCTATGGTCCAGAAGTTACTTTCAGTAACATTACCTTCACTGCACAGTGGAAATTTAGCCTTTGCAGAAGTAAACCAAGTCAATGGCTGTTCCACTGTAAATGGTACCAAGTAGGTTATTGAATTCAGATTGCATTGGAGTATTCCATGGCACTGAGCACTCTACAGGCAATATCTGTACAGTTCCAATCCACCCAGAGTAGTTATGTACACAACCTTACCACAGAATGAATTGAATAGAAAGTAATGCATTCAACTCAATGGAGTGTACAGTTCAATTTTGCTGATAACTACTATGTGCTGAGATAATCTAAACATTGTTATCACACTATCCATATGATTTAGAGTTGTCTGGAACCAATTTTATGAGTGTGCTACCTATGCAGCAGAAGTTACTTTCAGTAACATTACCTTCTCTACACAGTGGAACTTTAGCCTTTGCAGAAGAAAACCAAGTCAATGGCTGTTCCACTGTAAATGGTACCAAGTAGGTTACTGAATTCAGCTTGCATTGGAGTATTCCATGGCACTGAGCACTCTACATGCAAAATCTATACAGTTTCAAACCACCCAGAGTAGTTATATACACAACCTTACCACAGAATGCATTGAATAGAAAGTAATGCATTCAACTCAAAGGAGTGTACAGTTCAATTTTGCTGATACCTACTATGTGCTAACATAATCTAAACATTGTTAGCGCACTAACCATATGATGTAGAGTTGTCTGCAACCAATTTTATGAGTGTGCTACCTATGGTCCAGAAGTTACTCTCAGTAACATTACCTTCACTGCACAGTGGAACTTTAGCGTTTGCAGAAGTAAACCAAGTCAATGGCTGTTCCACTGTAAATGGTACCAGGTAGGTTAGTGAATTCAGCTTGCATTGGAGTATTCCATGGCACTGAGAACTCTACATGCATTATCTGTACAGTTCCAAACCACCCAGAGTAGTTATGTTCACATCCTTACCACAGTATGAATTGAATAGAAAGTAATGCATTCAACTCAATGGAGTTTACAGTTCAATTTTGCTGATACCTACTACGTGCTGACATGATCTAAACATTGTTACCACACTAACCATATGATTTAGATTTGTCTGCAACCAATTTGATGAGTGTGCTACCTATTCTCCAGAAGTTACTTTCAGTAACATTACATTCTCTACACAGTGGAACTTTAGCCTTTGCAGAAGTAAACCAGGTCAATGGCTGTTCCACTGTAAATGGTACCAGGTATGTTAGTGAATTCACCTTGCATTGGAGTATTCCATGGCACTGAGCACTCTACATGCAAAATCTATACAGTTCCAAACCACCCAGAGTAGTTATGTACACAACCTTACCACAGAATGAATTGAATAGAAAGTAATGCATTCAACTCAATGGAGTGTACAGTTCAATTTTGCTGATAACTACTATGTGCTGACATGATCTAAACATTTTTATCACACTAACCATATGATTTAGAGTTGTCTGCAACCAATTTTATGAGTGTGCTACCTTTTCTCCAGAAGTTACTTTCAGTAACATTACATTCTCTACACAGTGGAACTTTAGCCTTTGCAGAAGTAAACCGAGTCAAAGGCTGTTCCACTGTAAATGGTACCAGGTAGGTTACTGAATTCAGATTGCATTGGAGTATTCCATGGCACTGAGCACTCTACATGCAATATCTATACAGTTCCAAACCACACAGTGTAGTTATGTACACAACTTACCACAGAATGCATTGAATACAAAGTAATGCATTCAAATCAATGGAGAGTACAGTTCAATTTTGCTGATAACTACTATGTGCTGACATGATGTATACATTGTTAGCACACTGTCCATATGATTTCGAGTTGTCTGCAGCCAATTTTATGAGTGTGCTACCTATGCAGCAGAAGTTACTTTCATTAACATTACCTTCTCTACACAGTGGAACTTTAGTCTTTGTAGAAGTAAACCAAGTCAATGGCTGTTCCAGTGTAAATAGTACCAAGTAGGTTACTGAATTCAGCTTGCATTGGAGTATTCCATGGCACTGAGAACTCTACATGCATTATCTGTACAGTTCCAAACCACCCAGAGTAGTTATGTTCACAACCTTACCACAGAATGAATTGAATAGAAAGTAATGCATTCAACTCAATGGAGTTTACAGTTCAATTTTGCTGATACCTACTACGTGCTGACATGATCTAAACATTGTTATCACACTAACCATATGATTTAGATTTGTCTGCAACCAATTTGATGAGTGTGCTACCTATTACCCAGAAGTTACTTTCAGTAACATTACATTCTCTACACAGTGGAACTTTAGCCTTTGCAGAAGTAAACCAGGTCAATGGCTGTTACACTGTAAATGGTACCAGGTATGTTAGTGAATTCACCTTGCATTGGAGTATTCCATGGCACTGAGCACTCTACATGCAAAATCTATACAGTTCCAAACCACCCAGAGTAGTTATGTACACAACCTTACCACAGAATGAATTGAATAGAAAGTAATGCATTCAACTCAATGGAGTGTACAGTTCAATTTTGCTGATAACTACTATGTGCTGACATGATCTAAACATTTTTATCACACTAACCATATGATTTAGAGTTGTCTGCAACCAATTTTATGAGTGTGCTACCTTTTCTCCAGAAGTTACTTTCAGTAACATTACATTCTCTACACACTGGAACTTTAGCCTTTGCAGAAGTAAACCGAGTCAAAGGCTGTTCCACTGTAAATGGTACCAGGTAGGTTACTGAATTCAGATTGCATTGCAGTATTCCATGGCACTGAGCACTCTACATGCAATATCTATACAGTTCCAAACCACCCAGTGTAGTTATGTTCACAACTTACCACAGAATGCATTGAATACAAAGTAATGCATTCAAATCAATGGAGAGTACAGTTCAATTTTGCTGATAACTACTATGTGCTGACATGATGTATACATTGTTAGCACACTGTCCATATGATTTCGAGTTGTCTGCAGCCAATTTTATGAGTGTGCTACCTATGCAGCAGAAGTTACTTTCATTAACATTACCTTCTCGACACAGTGGAACTTTAGTCTTTGTAGAAGTAAACCAAGTCAATGGCTGTTCCAGTGTAAATGGTACCAAGTAGGTTACTGAATTCAGCTTGCATTGGAGTCTTCCATGGCACTGAGCACTCTACATGCATTATCTGTACAGTTCCAAACCACCCAGAGTAGTTATGTTCACAACCTTACCACAGAATGAATTGAATAGAAAGTAATTCATTCAACTGAATGGAGTGTACAGTTCAATTTTGCTGATAACTACTATGTGCTGACATGATCTAAACATTGTTAGCACACTATCCATATGATTTAGAGTTGTCTGCAAACAATTTTATGAGTGTGCTACCTATGCAGCAGAAGTTACTTTCAGTAACATTACCTTCTCTACACAGTGGAACTTTAGCCTTTGCAGAAGAAAACCAAGTCAATGGCTGTTCCACTGTAAATGGTACCAAGTAGGTTACTGAATTCAGCTTGCATTGTTGTATTCCATGGCACTGAGCTCTCTACATGCAAAATCTATACAGTTCCAAACCACCCAGAGTAGTTATATACACAACCTTACCACAGAATGCATTGAATAGAAAGTAATGCATTCAACTCAAAGGAGTGTACAGTTCAATTTTGCTGATACCTACTATGTGCTAACATAATCTAAATATTGTTAGCGCACTAACCATATGATTTAGAGTTGTCTGCAACCAATTTTATGAGTGTGCTACCTATGCAGCAGAAGTTACTTTTAGTAACATTACCTTCTCTACACAGTGGAACTTTAGCCTTTGCGGAAGAAATCCAAGTCAATGGCTGTTCCACTGTAAATGGTACCAGGTCGGTTAGTGAATTCACCTTGCTTTGGAGTATTCCTTGGCACTGAGCACTCTACATGCTTTGTCTGTACAGTTCCAAACCACCCAGAGTAGTTATGTTCACAACCTTACCACAGAATGAATTGAATAGAAAGTAATGCATTCAACTCAATGGAGTTTACAGTTCAATTTTGCTGATACCTACTACGTGCTGAAATGATCTAAACATTGTTATCACACTAACCATATGATTTAGATTTGTCTGCAACCAATTTGATGAGTGTGCTACCTATTCTCCAGAAGTTACTTTCAGTAACATTACATTCTCCACACAGTGGAACTTTAGCCTTTGCAGAAGTAAACCAAGTCAATGGCTGTTCCACTGTAAATGGTACCAGGTAGGTTAGTGAATTCTACTTGCATTGGAGTATTCAATGGCACTGAGCACTCTACATGCAAAAGCTATACAGTTCCAAACCACCCAGAGTTGTTATGTACACAACCTTACCACAGAATGCATTGAATAGAAAGTAATGCATTCAACTCAAAGGAGTGTACAGTTCAATTTTGCTGATACCTACTATGTGCTAACATGATGTAAACATTGTTAGCGCACTAACCATATGATTTAGAGTTGTCTGCAACCAATTTTATGAGTGTGCTACCTATGGTCCACAAGTTACTTTCAGTAACATTACCTTCACTGCACAGTGGAACTTTAGCCTTTGCAGAAGTAAACCAAGTCAATGGCTGTTCCACTGTAAATGGTACCAAGTAGGTTATTGAATTCAGCTTGCATTGGAGTATTCCGTGGCACTGAGCACTCTACAGGCAATATCTGTAGAGTTCCAATCCACCCAGAGTAGTTATGTACACAACCTTACCACAGAATGAATTGAATAGAAAGTAATGCATTCAACTCAATGGAGTGTACAGTTCAATTTTGCTGATAACTACTATGTGCTGACATAATCTAAACATTGTTATCACACTAGCCATATGATTTAGATTTGTCTGCAACCAATTTGATGAGTGTGCTACCTATTCTCCAGAAGTTACTTTCAGTAACATTACATTCTCTACACAGTGGAACTTCAGCCTTTGCAGAAGTAAACCAGTTCAATGGCTGTTCCACTGTAAATGGTACCAGGTATGTTAGTGAATTCACCTTGCGTTGGAGTATTCCATGGCACTGTGCAATCTACATGCAAAATCTATACAGTTCCAAACCACCCAGAGTAGTTATGTACACAACCTTACCACAGAATGAATTGAATAGAAAGTAATGCATTCAACTGAATGGAGTGTACAGTTCAATTTTGCTGATAACTACTATGTGCTGACATGATCTAAACATTGTTAGCACACTATCCATATGATTTAGAGTTGTCTGCAACCAATTTTATGAGTGTGCTACCTATGCAGCAGAAGTTACTTTCAGTAACATTACCTTCTCTACACAGTGGAACTTTAGCCTTTGCAGAAGAAAACCAAGTCAATGGCTGTTCCACTGTAAATGGTACCAAGTAGGTTACTGAATTCAGCTTGCATTGGAGTATTCCATGGCACTGAGCACTCTACATGCAAAATCTATACAGTTCCAAACCACCCAGAGTAGTTATGTACACAACCTTACCACAGAATGCATTGAATAGAAAGTAATGCATTCAACTCAAAGGAGTGTACAGTTCAATTTTGCTGATACCTACTATGTGCTAACATAATCTAAACATTGTTAGCGCACTAACCATATGATTTAGAGTTGTCTGCAACCAATTTGATGAGTGTGCTACCTATGCTCCAGAAGTTACTTTCAGTAACGTTACATTCTCTACACAGTGGAACTTTAGCCTTTGCAGAAGTAAACCAGGTCAATGGCTGTTCCACTGTAAATGGTACCAGGTATGTTAGTGAATTCACCTTGCATTGGAGTATTCCATGGCACTGAGCACTCTACATGCAAAATCTATACAGTTCCAAACCACCCAGAGTAGTTATGTACACAACCTTAGCACAGAATGAATTGAATAGAAAGTAATGCATTCAACTGAATGGAGTGTACAGTTCAAATTTGCTGATAACTACTATGTGCTGACATGATCTAAACATTTTTATCACACTAACCATATGATTTAGAGTTGTCTGCAACCAATTTTATGAGTGTGCTACCTTTTCTCCAGAAGTTACTTTCAGTAACATTACATTCTCTACACAGTGGAACTTTAGCCTTTGCAGAAGTAAACCGAGTCAAAGGCTGTTCCACTGTAAATGGTACCAGGTAGGTTACTGAATTCAGATTGCATTGGAGTATTCCATGGCACTGAGCACTCTACATGCAATATCTATACAGTTCCAAACCACCCAGAGTAGTTATGTACACAACCTTACCACAGAATGAATTGAATAGAAAGTAATGCATTCAACTCAATGGAGTGTACAGTTCAATTTTGCTGATAACTAGTATGTGCTGACATGATCTAAACATTTTTATCACACTAACCATATGATTTAGAGTTGTCTGCAACCAATTTTATGAGTGTGCTACCTTTTCTCCAGAAGTTACTTTCAGTAACATTACATTCTCTACACAGTGGAACTTTAGCCTTTGCAGAAGTAAACCGAGTCAAAGGCTGTTCCAGTGTAAATAGTACCAAGTAGGTTACTGAATTCAGCTTGCATTGGAGTCTTCCATGGCACTGAGCACTCTACATGCATTATCTGTACAGTTCCAAACCACCCAGAGTAGTTATGTTCACAACCTTACCACAGAATGAATTGAATAGAAAGTAATTCATTCAACTGAATGGAGTGTACAGTTCAATTTTGCTGATACCTACTATGTGCTAACATAATCTAAACATTGTTAGCGCACTAACCATATGATTTAGAGTTGTCTGCAACCAATTTTATGAGTATGCTACCTATGGTCCAGAAGTTACTTTCAGTATCATTACCTTCACTGCACACTGGAACTTTAGCCTTTGCAGAAGTAAACCAAGTCAATGGCTGTTCCACTGTAAATGGTACCAGGTAGGTTAGTGAATTCAGCTTGCATTGGAGTATTCCATGGCACTGAGAACTCTACATGCATTATCTGTACAGTTCCAAACCACCCAGAGTAGTTATGTTCACAACCTTACCACAGAATGAATTGAATAGAAAGTAATGCATTCAACTCAATGGAGTTTACAGTTCAATTTTGCTGATACCTACTACGTGCTGACATGATCTAAACATTGTTATCACACTAACCATATGATTTAGATTTGTCTGCAACCAATTTGATGAGTGTGCTACCTATTCTCCAGAAGTTACTTTCACTAACATTACATTCTCTACACAGTGGAACTTTAGCCTTTGCAGAAGTAAACAAGGTCAATGGCTGTTACACTGTAAATGGTACCAGGTATGTTAGTGAATTCACCTTGGATTGGAGTATTCCATGGCACTGAGCACTCTACATGCAAAATCTATACAGTTCCAAACCACCCAGAGTAGTTATGTACACAACCTTACCACAGAATGAATTGAATAGAAAGTAATGCATTCAACTCAATGGAGTGTACAGTTCAATTTTGCTGATAACTACTAAGTGCTGACAAGATCTAAACATTTTTATCACACTAACCATATGATTTAGAGTTGTCTGCAACCAATTTTATGAGTGTGCGACCTTTTCTCCAGAAGTTACTTTCAGTAACATTACATTCACTACACAGTGGAACTTTAGCCTTTGCAGAAGTAAACCGAGTCAAAGGCTGTTCCACTGTAAATGGTACCAGGTAGGTTACTGAATTCAGATTGCATTGGAGTATTCCATGGCACTGAGCACTCTACATGCAATATCTAAACAGTTCCAAACCACACAGAGTAGTTATGTACACAACTTATCACAGAATGCATTGAATACAAAGTAATGCATTCAAATCAATGGAGAGTACAGTTCAATTTTGCTGATAACTACTATGTGCTGACATGATGTATACATTGTTAGCACACTATCCATATGATTTAGATTTGTCTGCAACCAATTTGATGAGTGTGCTACCTATTCTCCAGAAGTTACTTTCAGTAACATTACATTCACCACACAGTGGAACTTTAGCCTTTGCAGAAGTAAACCAAGTCAATGGCTGTTCCACTGTAAATGGTACCAGGTAGGTTAGTGAATTCTACTTGCATTGGAGTATTCAATGGCACTGAGCACTCTACATGCAAACGCTATACAGTTCCAAACCACCCAGAGTAGTTATGTACACAACCTTACCACAGAATGCATTGAATAGAAAGTAATGCATTCAACTCAAAGGAGTGTACAGTTCCATTATGCTGATACCTACTATGTGCTAACATGATGTAAACATTGTTAGCGCACTAACCATATGATTTAGAGTTGTCTGCAACCAATTTTATGAGTGTGCTACCTATGGTCCAGAAGTTACTTTCAGTAACATTACCTTCACTGCACAGTGGAAATTTAGCCTTTGCAGAAGTAAACCAAGTCAATGGCTGTTCCACTGTAAATGGTACCAAGTAGGTTATTGAATTCAGATTGCATTGGAGTATTCCATGGCACTGAGCACTCTACAGGCAATATCTGTACAGTTCCAATCCACCCAGAGTAGTTATGTACACAACCTTACCACAGAATGAATTGAATAGAAAGTAATGCATTCAACTCAATGGAGTGTACAGTTCAATTTTGCTGATAACTACTATGTGCTGAGATAATCTAAACATTGTTATCACACTATCCATATGATTTAGAGTTGTCTGGAACCAATTTTATGAGTGTGCTACCTATGCAGCAGAAGTTACTTTCAGTAACATTACCTTCTCTACACAGTGGAACTTTAGCCTTTGCAGAAGAAAACCAAGTCAATGGCTGTTCCACTGTAAATGGTACCAAGTAGGTTACTGAATTCAGCTTGCATTGGAGTATTCCATGGCACTGAGCACTCTACATGCAAAATCTATACAGTTTCAAACCACCCAGAGTAGTTATATACACAACCTTACCACAGAATGCATTGAATAGAAAGTAATGCATTCAACTCAAAGGAGTGTACAGTTCAATTTTGCTGATACCTACTATGTGCTAACATAATCTAAACATTGTTAGCGCACTAACCATATGATGTAGAGTTGTCTGCAACCAATTTTATGAGTGTGCTACCTATGGTCCAGAAGTTACTCTCAGTAACATTACCTTCACTGCACAGTGGAACTTTAGCGTTTGCAGAAGTAAACCAAGTCAATGGCTGTTCCACTGTAAATGGTACCAGGTAGGTTAGTGAATTCAGCTTGCATTGGAGTATTCCATGGCACTGAGAACTCTACATGCATTATCTGTACAGTTCCAAACCACCCAGAGTAGTTATGTTCACATCCTTACCACAGTATGAATTGAATAGAAAGTAATGCATTCAACTCAATGGAGTTTACAGTTCAATTTTGCTGATACCTACTACGTGCTGACATGATCTAAACATTGTTACCACACTAACCATATGATTTAGATTTGTCTGCAACCAATTTTATGAGTGTGCTACCTTTTCTCCAGAAGTTACTTTCAGTAACATTACATTCTCTACACAGTGGAACTTTAGCCTTTGCAGAAGTAAACCGAGTCAAAGGCTGTTCCACTGTAAATGGTACCAGGTAGGTTACTGAATTCAGATTGCATTGGAGTATTCCATGGCACTGAGCACTCTACATGCAATATCTATACAGTTCCAAACCACCCAGAGTAGTTATGTACACAACCTTACCACAGAATGAATTGAATAGAAAGTAATGCATTCAACTCAATGGAGTGTACAGTTCAATTTTGCTGATAACTAGTATGTGCTGACATGATCTAAACATTTTTATCACACTAACCATATGATTTAGAGTTGTCTGCAACCAATTTTATGAGTGTGCTACCTTTTCTCCAGAAGTTACTTTCAGTAACATTACATTCTCTACACAGTGGAACTTTAGCCTTTGCAGAAGTAAACCGAGTCAAAGGCTGTTCCAGTGTAAATAGTACCAAGTAGGTTACTGAATTCAGCTTGCATTGGAGTCTTCCATGGCACTGAGCACTCTACATGCATTATCTGTACAGTTCCAAACCACCCAGAGTAGTTATGTTCACAACCTTACCACAGAATGAATTGAATAGAAAGTAATTCATTCAACTGAATGGAGTGTACAGTTCAATTTTGCTGATACCTACTATGTGCTAACATAATCTAAACATTGTTAGCGCACTAACCATATGATTTAGAGTTGTCTGCAACCAATTTTATGAGTATGCTACCTATGGTCCAGAAGTTACTTTCAGTATCATTACCTTCACTGCACAGTGGAACTTTAGCCTTTGCAGAAGTAAACCAAGTCAATGGCTGTTCCACTGTAAATGGTACCAGGTAGGTTAGTGAATTCAGCTTGCATTGGAGTATTCCATGGCACTGAGAACTCTACATGCATTATCTGTACAGTTCCAAACCACCCAGAGTAGTTATGTTCACAACCTTACCACAGAATGAATTGAATAGAAAGTAATGCATTCAACTCAATGGAGTTTACAGTTCAATTTTGCTGATACCTACTACGTGCTGACATGATCTAAACATTGTTATCACACTAACCATATGATTTAGATTTGTCTGCAACCAATTTGATGAGTGTGCTACCTATTCTCCAGAAGTTACTTTCACTAACATTACATTCTCTACACAGTGGAACTTTAGCCTTTGCAGAAGTAAACAAGGTCAATGGCTGTTACACTGTAAATGGTACCAGGTATGTTAGTGAATTCACCTTGGATTGGAGTATTCCATGGCACTGAGCACTCTACATGCAAAATCTATACAGTTCCAAACCACCCAGAGTAGTTATGTACACAACCTTACCACAGAATGAATTGAATAGAAAGTAATGCATTCAACTCAATGGAGTGTACAGTTCAATTTTGCTGATAACTACTAAGTGCTGACAAGATCTAAACATTTTTATCACACTAACCATATGATTTAGAGTTGTCTGCAACCAATTTTATGAGTGTGCGACCTTTTCTCCAGAAGTTACTTTCAGTAACATTACATTCACTACACAGTGGAACTTTAGCCTTTGCAGAAGTAAACCGAGTCAAAGGCTGTTCCACTGTAAATGGTACCAGGTAGGTTACTGAATTCAGATTGCATTGGAGTATTCCATGGCACTGAGCACTCTACATGCAATATCTAAACAGTTCCAAACCACACAGAGTAGTTATGTACACAACTTATCACAGAATGCATTGAATACAAAGTAATGCATTCAAATCAATGGAGAGTACAGTTCAATTTTGCTGATAACTACTATGTGCTGACATGATGTATACATTGTTAGCACACTATCCATATGATTTAGATTTGTCTGCAACCAATTTGATGAGTGTGCTACCTATTCTCCAGAAGTTACTTTCAGTAACATTACATTCACCACACAGTGGAACTTTAGCCTTTGCAGAAGTAAACCAAGTCAATGGCTGTTCCACTGTAAATGGTACCAGGTAGGTTAGTGAATTCTACTTGCATTGGAGTATTCAATGGCACTGAGCACTCTACATGCAAACGCTATACAGTTCCAAACCACCCAGAGTAGTTATGTACACAACCTTACCACAGAATGCATTGAATAGAAAGTAATGCATTCAACTCAAAGGAGTGTACAGTTCCATTATGCTGATACCTACTATGTGCTAACATGATGTAAACATTGTTAGCGCACTAACCATATGATTTAGAGTTGTCTGCAACCAATTTTATGAGTGTGCTACCTATGGTCCAGAAGTTACTTTCAGTAACATTACCTTCACTGCACAGTGGAAATTTAGCCTTTGCAGAAGTAAACCAAGTCAATGGCTGTTCCACTGTAAATGGTACCAAGTAGGTTATTGAATTCAGATTGCATTGGAGTATTCCATGGCACTGAGCACTCTACAGGCAATATCTGTACAGTTCCAATCCACCCAGAGTAGTTATGTACACAACCTTACCACAGAATGAATTGAATAGAAAGTAATGCATTCAACTCAATGGAGTGTACAGTTCAATTTTGCTGATAACTACTATGTGCTGAGATAATCTAAACATTGTTATCACACTATCCATATGATTTAGAGTTGTCTGGAACCAATTTTATGAGTGTGCTACCTATGCAGCAGAAGTTACTTTCAGTAACATTACCTTCTCTACACAGTGGAACTTTAGCCTTTGCAGAAGAAAACCAAGTCAATGGCTGTTCCACTGTAAATGGTACCAAGTAGGTTACTGAATTCAGCTTGCATTGGAGTATTCCATGGCACTGAGCACTCTACATGCAAAATCTATACAGTTTCAAACCACCCAGAGTAGTTATATACACAACCTTACCACAGAATGCATTGAATAGAAAGTAATGCATTCAACTCAAAGGAGTGTACAGTTCAATTTTGCTGATACCTACTATGTGCTAACATAATCTAAACATTGTTAGCGCACTAACCATATGATGTAGAGTTGTCTGCAACCAATTTTATGAGTGTGCTACCTATGGTCCAGAAGTTACTCTCAGTAACATTACCTTCACTGCACAGTGGAACTTTAGCGTTTGCAGAAGTAAACCAAGTCAATGGCTGTTCCACTGTAAATGGTACCAGGTAGGTTAGTGAATTCAGCTTGCATTGGAGTATTCCATGGCACTGAGAACTCTACATGCATTATCTGTACAGTTCCAAACCACCCAGAGTAGTTATGTTCACATCCTTACCACAGTATGAATTGAATAGAAAGTAATGCATTCAACTCAATGGAGTTTACAGTTCAATTTTGCTGATACCTACTACGTGCTGACATGATCTAAACATTGTTACCACACTAACCATATGATTTAGATTTGTCTGCAACCAATTTGATGAGTGTGCTACCTATTCTCCAGAAGTTACTTTCAGTAACATTACATTCTCTACACAGTGGAACTTTAGCCTTTGCAGAAGTAAACCAGGTCAATGGCTGTTCCACTGTAAATGGTACCAGGTATGTTAGTGAATTCACCTTGCATTGGAGTATTCCATGGCACTGAGCACTCTACATGCAAAATCTATACAGTTCCAAACCACCCAGAGTAGTTATGTACACAACCTTACCACAGAATGAATTGAATAGAAAGTAATGCATTCAACTCAATGGAGTGTACAGTTCAATTTTGCTGATAACTACTATGTGCTGACATGATCTAAACATTTTTATCACACTAACCATATGATTTAGAGTTGTCTGCAACCAATTTTATGAGTGTGCTACCTTTTCTCCAGAAGTTACTTTCAGTAACATTACATTCTCTACACAGTGGAACTTTAGCCTTTGCAGAAGTAAACCGAGTCAAAGGCTGTTCCACTGTAAATGGTACCAGGTAGGTTACTGAATTCAGATTGCATTGGAGTATTCCATGGCACTGAGCACTCTACATGCAATATCTATACAGTTCCAAACCACCCAGTGTAGTTATGTACACAACTTACCACAGAATGCATTGAATACAAAGTAATGCATTCAAATCAATGGAGAGTACAGTTCAATTTTGCTGATAACTACTATGTGCTGACATGATGTATACATTGTTAGCACACTGTCCATATGATTTCGAGTTGTCTGCAGCCAATTTTATGAGTGTGCTACCTATGCAGCAGAAGTTACTTTCATTAACATTACCTTCTCTACACAGTGGAACTTTAGTCTTTGTAGAAGTAAACCAAGTCAATGGCTGTTCCAGTGTAAATAGTACCAAGTAGGTTACTGAATTCAGCTTGCATTGGAGTCTTCCATGGCACTGAGCACTCTACATGCATTATCTGTACAGTTCCAAACCACCCAGAGTAGTTATGTTCACAACCTTACCACAGAATGAATTGAATAGAAAGTAATTCATTCAACTGAATGGAGTGTACAGTTCAATTTTGCTGATAACTACTATGTGCTGACATGATCTAAACATTGTTAGCACACTATCCATATGATTTAGAGTTGTCTGCAACCAATTTTATGAGTGTGCTACCTATGCAGCAGAAGTTACTTTCAGCAACATTACCTTCTCTACAGAGTGGAACTTTGGCCTTTGCAGAAGAAAGCCAAGTCAATGGCTGTTCCACTGTAAATGGTACCAAGTAGGTTAGTGAATTCAGCTTGCATTGGAGTATTCCATGGCACTGAGAACTCTACATGCATTATCTGTACAGTTCCAAACCACCCAGAGTAGTTATGTTCACAACCTTACCACAGAATGAATTGAATAGAAAGTAATGCATTCAACTCAATGGAGTTTACAGTTCAATTTTGCTGATACCTACTACGTGCTGACATGATCTAAACATTGTTATCACACTAACCATATGATTTAGATTTGTCTGCAACCAATTTGATGAGTGTGCTACCTATTACCCAGAAGTTACTTTCAGTAACATTACATTCTCTACACAGTGGAACTTTAGCCTTTGCAGAAGTAAACCAGGTCAATGGCTGTTACACTGTAAATGGTACCAGGTATGTTAGTGAATTCACCTTGCATTGGAGTATTCCATGGCACTGAGCACTCTACATGCAAAATCTATACAGTTCCAAACCACCCAGAGTAGTTATGTACACAACCTTACCACAGAATGAATTGAATAGAAAGTAATGCATTCAACTCAATGGAGTGTACAGTTCAATTTTGCTGATAACTACTATGTGCTGACATGATCTAAACATTTTTATCACACTAACCATATGATTTAGAGTTGTCTGCAACCAATTTTATGAGTGTGCTACCTTTTCTCCAGAAGTTACATTCAGTAACATTACATTCTCTACACACTGGAACTTTAGCCTTTGCAGAAGTAAACCGAGTCAAAGGCTGTTCCACTGTAAATGGTACCAGGTAGGTTACTGAATTCAGATTGCATTGCAGTATTCCATGGCACTGAGCACTCTACATGCAATATCTATACAGTTCCAAACCACCCAGTGTAGTTATGTTCACAACTTACCACAGAATGCATTGAATACAAAGTAATGCATTCAAATCAATGGAGAGTACAGTTCAATTTTGCTGATAACTACTATGTGCTGACATGATGTATACATTGTTAGCACACTGTCCATATGATTTCGAGTTGTCTGCAGCCAATTTTATGAGTGTGCTACCTATGCAGCAGAAGTTACTTTCATTAACATTACCTTCTCGACACAGTGGAACTTTAGTCTTTGTAGAAGTAAACCAAGTCAATGGCTGTTCCAGTGTAAATGGTACCAAGTAGGTTACTGAATTCAGCTTGCATTGGAGTCTTCCACGGCACTGAGCACTCTACATGCATTATCTGTACAGTTCCAAACCACCCAGAGTAGTTATGTTCACAACCTTACCACAGAATGAATTGAATAGAAAGTAATTCATTCAACTGAATGGAGTGTACAGTTCAATTTTGCTGATAACTACTATGTGCTGACATGATCTAAACATTGTTAGCACACTATCCATATGATTTAGAGTTGTCTGCAAACAATTTTATGAGTGTGCTACCTATGCAGCAGAAGTTACTTTCAGTAACATTACCTTCTCTACACAGTGGAACTTTAGCCTTTGCAGAAGAAAACCAAGTCAATGGCTGTTCCACTGTAAATGGTACCAAGTAGGTTACTGAATTCAGCTTGCATTGTTGTATTCCATGGCACTGAGCACTCTACATGCAAAATCTATACAGTTCCAAACCACCCAGAGTAGTTATATACACAACCTTACCACAGAATGCATTGAATAGAAAGTAATGCATTCAACTCAAAGGAGTGTACAGTTCAATTTTGCTGATACCTACTATGTGCTAACATAATCTAAATATTGTTAGCGCACTAACCATATGATTTAGAGTTGTCTGCAACCAATTTTATGAGTGTGCTACCTATGGTCCAGACGTTACTTTCAGTATCATTACCTTCACTGCACAGTGGAACTTTAGCCTTTGCAGAAGTAAACCAAGTCAATGGCTGTTCCACTGTAAATGGTACCAGGTAGGTTAGTGAATTCAGCTTGCATTGGAGTATTCCATGGCACTGAGAACTCTACATGCATTATCTGTACAGTTCCAAACCACCCAGAGTAGTTATGTTCACAACCTTACCACAGAATGAATTGAATAGAAAGTAATGCATTCAACTCAATGGAGTTTACAGTTCAATTTTGCTGATACCTACTACGTGCTGACATGATCTAAACATTGTTATCACACTAACCATATGATTTAGATTTGTCTGCAACCAATTTGATGAGTGTGCTACCTATTCTCCAGAAGTTACTTTCAGTAACATTACATTCTCTACACAGTGGAACTTTAGCCTTTGCAGAAGTAAACCGAGTCATAGGCTGTTCCACTGTAAATGGTACCAAGTAGGTTACTGAATTCAGCTTGCATTGGAGTATTCCATGGCACTGAGCACTCTACATGCAAAATCTATACAGTTCCAAACCACCCAGAGTAGTTATGTACACAACCTTACCACAGAATGAATTGAATAGAAAGTAATGCATTCAACTCAATGGAGTGTACAGTTCAATTTTGCTGATAACTACTATGTGCTGACATGATCTAAACATTTTTATCACACTAACCATATGATTTAGAGTTGTCTGCAACCAATTTTATGAGTGTGCTACCTTTTCTCCAGAAGTTACTTTCAGTAACATTACATTCTCTACACAGTGGAACTTTAGCCTTTGCAGAAGTAAACCGAGTCAAAGGCTGTTCCACTGTAAATGGTACCAGGTAGGTTACTGAATTCAGATTGCATTGGAGTATTCCATGGCACTGAGCACTCTACATGCAATATCTATACAGTTCCAAACCACCCAGTGTAGTTATGTACACAACTTACCACAGAATGCATTGAATACAAAGTAATGCATTCAAATCAATGGAGAGTACAGTTCAATTTTGCTGATAACTACTATGTGCTGACATGATGTATACATTGTTAGCACACTGTCCATATGATTTCGAGTTGTCTGCAGCCAATTTTATGAGTGTGCTACCTATGCAGCAGAAGTTACTTTCATTAACATTACCTTCTCTACACAGTGGAACTTTAGTCTTTGTAGAAGTAAACCAAGTCAATGGCTGTTCCAGTGTAAATAGTACCAAGTAGGTTACTGAATTCAGCTTGCATTGGAGTCTTCCATGGCACTGAGCACTCTACATGCATTATCTGTACAGTTCCAAACCACCCAGAGTAGTTATGTTCACAACCTTACCACAGAATGAATTGAATAGAAAGTAATTCATTCAACTGAATGGAGTGTACAGTTCAATTTTGCTGATAACTACTATGTGCTGACATGATCTAAACATTGTTAGCACACTATCCATATGATTTAGAGTTGTCTGCAACCAATTTTATGAGTGTGCTACCTATGCAGCAGAAGTTACTTTCAGCAACATTACCTTCTCTACAGAGTGGAACTTTGGCCTTTGCAGAAGAAAGCCAAGTCAATGGCTGTTCCACTGTAAATGGTACCAAGTAGGTTAGTGAATTCAGCTTGCATTGGAGTATTCCATGGCACTGAGAACTCTACATGCATTATCTGTACAGTTCCAAACCACCCAGAGTAGTTATGTTCACAACCTTACCACAGAATGAATTGAATAGAAAGTAATGCATTCAACTCAATGGAGTTTACAGTTCAATTTTGCTGATACCTACTACGTGCTGACATGATCTAAACATTGTTATCACACTAACCATATGATTTAGATTTGTCTGCAACCAATTTGATGAGTGTGCTACCTATTACCCAGAAGTTACTTTCAGTAACATTACATTCTCTACACAGTGGAACTTTAGCCTTTGCAGAAGTAAACCAGGTCAATGGCTGTTACACTGTAAATGGTACCAGGTATGTTAGTGAATTCACCTTGCATTGGAGTATTCCATGGCACTGAGCACTCTACATGCAAAATCTATACAGTTCCAAACCACCCAGAGTAGTTATGTACACAACCTTACCACAGAATGAATTGAATAGAAAGTAATGCATTCAACTCAATGGAGTGTACAGTTCAATTTTGCTGATAACTACTATGTGCTGACATGATCTAAACATTTTTATCACACTAACCATATGATTTAGAGTTGTCTGCAACCAATTTTATGAGTGTGCTACCTTTTCTCCAGAAGTTACATTCAGTAACATTACATTCTCTACACACTGGAACTTTAGCCTTTGCAGAAGTAAACCGAGTCAAAGGCTGTTCCACTGTAAATGGTACCAGGTAGGTTACTGAATTCAGATTGCATTGCAGTATTCCATGGCACTGAGCACTCTACATGCAATATCTATACAGTTCCAAACCACCCAGTGTAGTTATGTTCACAACTTACCACAGAATGCATTGAATACAAAGTAATGCATTCAAATCAATGGAGAGTACAGTTCAATTTTGCTGATAACTACTATGTGCTGACATGATGTATACATTGTTAGCACACTGTCCATATGATTTCGAGTTGTCTGCAGCCAATTTTATGAGTGTGCTACCTATGCAGCAGAAGTTACTTTCATTAACATTACCTTCTCGACACAGTGGAACTTTAGTCTTTGTAGAAGTAAACCAAGTCAATGGCTGTTCCAGTGTAAATGGTACCAAGTAGGTTACTGAATTCAGCTTGCATTGGAGTCTTCCACGGCACTGAGCACTCTACATGCATTATCTGTACAGTTCCAAACCACCCAGAGTAGTTATGTTCACAACCTTACCACAGAATGAATTGAATAGAAAGTAATTCATTCAACTGAATGGAGTGTACAGTTCAATTTTGCTGATAACTACTATGTGCTGACATGATCTAAACATTGTTAGCACACTATCCATATGATTTAGAGTTGTCTGCAAACAATTTTATGAGTGTGCTACCTATGCAGCAGAAGTTACTTTCAGTAACATTACCTTCTCTACACAGTGGAACTTTAGCCTTTGCAGAAGAAAACCAAGTCAATGGCTGTTCCACTGTAAATGGTACCAAGTAGGTTACTGAATTCAGCTTGCATTGTTGTATTCCATGGCACTGAGCACTCTACATGCAAAATCTATACAGTTCCAAACCACCCAGAGTAGTTATATACACAACCTTACCACAGAATGCATTGAATAGAAAGTAATGCATTCAACTCAAAGGAGTGTACAGTTCAATTTTGCTGATACCTACTATGTGCTAACATAATCTAAATATTGTTAGCGCACTAACCATATGATTTAGAGTTGTCTGCAACCAATTTTATGAGTGTGCTACCTATGGTCCAGACGTTACTTTCAGTATCATTACCTTCACTGCACAGTGGAACTTTAGCCTTTGCAGAAGTAAACCAAGTCAATGGCTGTTCCACTGTAAATGGTACCAGGTAGGTTAGTGAATTCAGCTTGCATTGGAGTATTCCATGGCACTGAGAACTCTACATGCATTATCTGTACAGTTCCAAACCACCCAGAGTAGTTATGTTCACAACCTTACCACAGAATGAATTGAATAGAAAGTAATGCATTCAACTCAATGGAGTTTACAGTTCAATTTTGCTGATACCTACTACGTGCTGACATGATCTAAACATTGTTATCACACTAACCATATGATTTAGATTTGTCTGCAACCAATTTGATGAGTGTGCTACCTATTCTCCAGAAGTTACTTTCAGTAACATTACATTCTCTACACAGTGGAACTTTAGCCTTTGCAGAAGTAAACCGAGTCATAGGCTGTTCCACTGTAAATGGTACCAAGTAGGTTACTGAATTCAGCTTGCATTGGAGTATTCCATGGCATTGAGCACTCTACATGCAAAATCTATACAGTTCCAAACCACCCAGAGTAGTTATGTACACAACCTAACCACAGAATGCATTGAATAGAAAGTAATGCATTCCACTCAAAGGAGTGTACAGTTCAATTTTGCTGATACCTACTATGTGCTAACATGATGTAAACATTGTTAGCGCACTAACCATATGATTTAGAGTTGTCTGCAACCAATTTTATGAGTGTGCTACCTATGGTCCAGAAGTTACTTTCAGTAACATTACCTTCACTGCACAGTGGAACTTTAGCCTTTGCAGAAGTAAACCAAGTCAATGGCTGTTCCACTGTAAATGGTACCAAGTAGGTTATTGAATTCAGCTTGCATTGGAGTATTCCATGGCACTGAGCACACTACAGGCAATATCTGTACAGTTCCAAACCACCCAGAGTAGTTATGTACACAACCTTACCACAGAATGAATTGAATAGAAAGTAATGCATTCAACTCAATGGAGTGTACAGTTCAATTTCGCTGATAACTACTATGTGCTGACATGATCTAAACTTTGTTATCACACTAACCATATGATTTAGAGTTGTCTGCAACCAATTTTATGATTGTGCTACCTATGCAGCAGAAGTTACTTTTAGTAACATTACCTTCTCTACACAGTGGAACTTTAGCCTTTGCGGAAGAAATCCAAGTCAATGGCTGTTCCACTGTAAATGGTACCAGGTCGGTTAGTGAATTCACCTTGCTTTGGAGTATTCCTTGGCACTGAGCACTCTACATGCTTTGTCTGTACAGTTCCAAACCACCCAGAGTAGTTATGTTCACAACCTTACCACAGAATGAATTGAATAGAAAGTAATGCATTCAACTCAATGGAGTTTACAGTTCAATTTTGCTGATACCTACTACGTGCTGAAATGATCTAAACATTGTTATCACACTAACCATATGATTTAGATTTGTCTGCAACCAATTTGATGAGTGTGCTACCTATTCTCCAGAAGTTACTTTCAGTAACATTACATTCTCCACACAGTGGAACTTTAGCCTTTGCAGAAGTAAACCAAGTCAATGGCTGTTCCACTGTAAATGGTACCAGGTAGGTTAGTGAATTCTACTTGCATTGGAGTATTCAATGGCACTGAGCACTCTACATGCAAAAGCTATACAGTTCCAAACCACCCAGAGTTGTTATGTACACAACCTTACCACAGAATGCATTGAATAGAAAGTAATGCATTCAACTCAAAGGAGTGTACAGTTCAATTTTGCTGATACCTACTATGTGCTAACATGATGTAAACATTGTTAGCGCACTAACCATATGATTTAGAGTTGTCTGCAACCAATTTTATGAGTGTGCTACCTATGGTCCACAAGTTACTTTCAGTAACATTACCTTCACTGCACAGTGGAACTTTAGCCTTTGCAGAAGTAAACCAAGTCAATGGCTGTTCCACTGTAAATGGTACCAAGTAGGTTATTGAATTCAGCTTGCATTGGAGTATTCCGTGGCACTGAGCACTCTACAGGCAATATCTGTAGAGTTCCAATCCACCCAGAGTAGTTATGTACACAACCTTACCACAGAATGAATTGAATAGAAAGTAATGCATTCAACTCAATGGAGTGTACAGTTCAATTTTGCTGATAACTACTATGTGCTGACATAATCTAAACATTGTTATCACACTAGCCATATGATTTAGATTTGTCTGCAACCAATTTGATGAGTGTGCTACCTATTCTCCAGAAGTTACTTTCAGTAACATTACATTCTCTACACAGTGGAACTTCAGCCTTTGCAGAAGTAAACCAGTTCAATGGCTGTTCCACTGTAAATGGTACCAGGTATGTTAGTGAATTCACCTTGCGTTGGAGTATTCCATGGCACTGTGCAATCTACATGCAAAATCTATACAGTTCCAAACCACCCAGAGTAGTTATGTACACAACCTTACCACAGAATGAATTGAATAGAAAGTAATGCATTCAACTGAATGGAGTGTACAGTTCAATTTTGCTGATAACTACTATGTGCTGACATGATCTAAACATTGTTAGCACACTATCCATATGATTTAGAGTTGTCTGCAACCAATTTTATGAGTGTGCTACCTATGCAGCAGAAGTTACTTTCAGTAACATTACCTTCTCTACACAGTGGAACTTTAGCCTTTGCAGAAGAAAACCAAGTCAATGGCTGTTCCACTGTAAATGGTACCAAGTAGGTTACTGAATTCAGCTTGCATTGGAGTATTCCATGGCACTGAGCACTCTACATGCAAAATCTATACAGTTCCAAACCACCCAGAGTAGTTATGTACACAACCTTACCACAGAATGCATTGAATAGAAAGTAATGCATTCAACTCAAAGGAGTGTACAGTTCAATTTTGCTGATACCTACTATGTGCTAACATAATCTAAACATTGTTAGCGCACTAACCATATGATTTAGAGTTGTCTGCAACCAATTTGATGAGTGTGCTACCTATGCTCCAGAAGTTACTTTCAGTAACGTTACATTCTCTACACAGTGGAACTTTAGCCTTTGCAGAAGTAAACCAGGTCAATGGCTGTTCCACTGTAAATGGTACCAGGTATGTTAGTGAATTCACCTTGCATTGGAGTATTCCATGGCACTGAGCACTCTACATGCAAAATCTATACAGTTCCAAACCACCCAGAGTAGTTATGTACACAACCTTACCACAGAATGAATTGAATAGAAAGTAATGCATTCAACTGAATGGAGTGTACAGTTCAAATTTGCTGATAACTACTATGTGCTGACATGATCTAAACATTTTTATCACACTAACCATATGATTTAGAGTTGTCTGCAACCAATTTTATGAGTGTGCTACCTTTTCTCCAGAAGTTACTTTCAGTAACATTACATTCTCTACACACTGGAACTTTAGCCTTTGCAGAAGTAAACCGAGTCAAAGGCTGTTCCACTGTAAATGGTACCAGGTAGGTTACTGAATTCAGATTGCATTGGAGTATTCCATGGCACTGAGCACTCTACATGCAATATCTATACAGTTCCAAACCACCCAGTGTAGTTATGTACACAACTTACCACAGAATGCATTGAATACAAAGTAATGCATTCAAATCAATGGAGAGTACAGTTCAATTTTGCTGATAACTACTATGTGCTGACATGATGTATACATTGTTAGCACACTGTCCATATGATTTCGAGTTGTCTGCAGCCAATTTTATGAGTGTGCTACCTATGCAGCAGAAGTTACTTTCATTAACATTACCTTCTCTACACAGTGGAACTTTAGTCTTTGTAGAAGTAAACCAAGTCAATGGCTGTTACAGTGTAAATGGTACCAAGTAGGTTACTGAATTCAGCTTGCATTGGAGTATTCCATGGCACTGAGAACTCTACATGCATTATCTGTACAGTTCCAAACCACCCAGAGTAGTTATGTTCACAACCTTACCACAGAATGAATTGAATAGAAAGTAATGCATTCAACTCAATGGAGTGTACAGTTCAATTTTGCTGATAACTACTATGAGCTGACATGATCTAAACATTGTTATCACACTAGCCATATGATTTAGAGTTGTCTGCAACCAATTTGATGAGTGTGCTACCTATTCTCCAGAAGTTACTTTCAGTAACATTACATTCTCTACACTGTGGAACTTTAGCCTTTGCAGAAGTAAACCAGTTCAATGGCTGTTCCACTGTAAATGGTACCAGGTATGTTAGTGAATTCACCTTGCATTGGAGTATTCCATGTCACTGAGCAATCTACATGCAAAATCTATACAGCTCCAAACCACCCAGTGTAGTTATGTACACAACTTACCACAGAATGAATTGAATAGAAAGTAATGCATTCAACTGAATGGAGTGTACAGTTCAATTTTGCTGATAACTACTATGTGCTAACATGATCTAAACATTGTTAGCACACTATCCATATGATTTAGAGTTGTCTGCAACCAATTTTATGAGTGTGCTACCTATGCAGCAGAAGTTACTTTCAGTAACAATACCTTCTCTACACAGTGGAACTTTAGCCTTTGCAGAAGAAAACCAAGTCAATGGCTGTTCCACTGTAAATCGTACCAAGTAGGTTAATGAATTCAGCTTGCATTGGAGTATTCCATGGCACTGAGCACTCTACATGCAAAATCTATACAGTTCCAAACCACCCAGAGTAGTTATGTACCCAACCTTACCACAGAATGCATTGAATAGAAATTAATGCATTCAACTCAAAGGAGTGTACAGTTCAATTTTGCTGATACCTACTATGTGCTAACATGATGTAAACATTGTTAGCGCACTAACCATATGATTTAGAGTTGTCTGCAACCAATTTTATGAGTGTGCTACCAATGGTCCAGAAGTTACTTTCAGTAACATTACCTTCACTGCACAGTGGAACTTTAGCTTTTGCAGAAGTAAACCAAGTCAATGGCTGTTCCAGTGTAAATGGTACCAAGTAGGTTACTGAATTCAGCTTGCACTGGAGTCTTCCATGGCACTGAGCACTCTACATGCATTATCTGTACAGTTCCAAACCACCCAGAGTAGTTATGTTCACAACCTTACCACAGAATGAACTGAATAGAAAGTAATGCATTCAACTCAATGGAGTGTACAGTTCAATTATGCTGAGAACTACTATGTGCTGACATGATCTAAACATTGTTATCACACTAGCCATATGATTTAGATTTGTCTGCAACCAATTTTATGAGTGTGCTACCTATTCTCCAGAAGTTACTTTCAGTAACATTACATTCTCTACACAGTGGAACTTTAGCCTTTGCAGAAGTAAACCAGTTCAATGGCTGTTCCACTGTAAATGGTACCAGGTATGTTAGTGAATTCACCTTGCATTGGAGTATTCCATGGCACTGAGCAATCTACATGCAAAATCTATACAGTTCCAAACCACCCAGAGTAGTTATGTACACAACCTTACCACAGAATGCATTGAATAGAAAGTAATGCATTCAACTGAATGGAGTGTACAGTTCAATTTTGCTGATAACTACTATGTGCTAACATGATCTAATCATTGTTAGCGCACTAACCATATGATTTAGAGTTGTCTGCAACCAATTTTATGAGTGTGCTACCTATGGTCCAGAAGTTACTTTCAGTAACATTACCTTCACTGCACAGTGGAACTTTAGCCTTTGCAGAAGTAAACCAAGTCAATGGCTGTTCCACTGTAAATGGTACCAAGTAGGTTATTGAATTCAGCTTGCATTGGAGTATTCCATGGCACTGAGCACTCTACAGGCAATATCTGTACAGTTCCAAACCACCCAGAGTAGTTATGTACACAACCTTACCACAGAATGAATTGAATAGAAAGTAATGCATTCAACTCAATGGAGTGTACAGTTCAATTTTGCTGATAACTACTATGTGCTGACATGATCTAAACATTGTTATCACACTAACCATATGATTAAGAGTTGTCTGCAACCAATTTTATGAGTGTGCTACCTTTTCTCCAGAAGTTACTTTCAGTAACATTACATTCTCTACACAGTGGAACTTTAGCCTTTGCAGAAGTAAACCGAGTCAAAGGCTGTTCCATTGTAAATGGTACCAGGTAGGTTAGTGAATTCTACTTGCATTGGAGTATTCAATGGCACTGAGCACTCTACATGCAAAAGCTATACAGTTCCAAACCACCCAGAGTTGTTATGTACACAACCTTACCACAGAATGCATTGAATAGAAAGTAATGCATTCAACTCAATGGAGTGTACAGTTCAATTTTGCTGATAACTACTATGTGCTGACATAATCTAAACATTGTTATCACACTAGCCATATGATTTAGATTTGTCTGCAACCAATTTGATGAGTGTGCTACCTATTCTCCAGAAGTTACTTTCAGTAACATTACATTCTCTACACAGTGGAACTTTAGCCTTTGCAGAAGTAAACCAGTTCAATGGCTGTTCCACTGTAAATGGTACCAGGTATGTTAGTGAATTCACCTTGCGTTGGAGTATTCCATGGCACTGAGCAATCTACATGCAAAATCTATACAGTTCCAAACCACCCAGAGTAGTTATGTACACAACCTTACCACAGAATGAATTGAATAGAAAGTAATGCATTCAACTCAATGGAGTGTACAGTTCAATTTTGCTGATAACTACTATGTGCTGACATGATCTAAACATTGTTAGCACACTATCCATATGATTTAGAGTTGTCTGCAACCAATTTTATGAGTGTGCTACCTATGCAGCAGAAGTTACTTTCAGTAACATTACCTTCTCTACACAGTGGAACTTTAGCCTTTGCAGAAGAAAACCAAGTCAATGGCTGTTCCACTGTAAATGGTACCAAGTAGGTTACTGAATTCAGCTTGCATTGGAGTATTCCATGGCACTGAGCACTCTACATGCAAAATCTATACAGTTCCAAACCACCCAGAGTAGTTATGTACACAACCTTACCACAGAATGCATTGAATAGAAAGTAATGCATTCAACTCAAAGGAGTGTACAGTTCAATTTTGCTGATACCTACTATGTGCTAACATAATCTAAACATTGTTAGCGCACTAACCATATGATTTAGAGTTGTCTGCAACCAATTTGATGAGTGTGCTACCTATGCTCCAGAAGTTACTTTCAGTAACGTTACATTCTCTACACAGTGGAACTTTAGCCTTTGCAGAAGTAAACCAGGTCAATGGCTGTTCCACTGTAAATGGTACCAGGTATGTTAGTGAATTCACCTTGCATTGGAGTATTCCATGGCACTGAGCACTCTACATGCAAAATCTATACAGTTCCAAACCACCCAGAGTAGTTATGTACACAACCTTACCACAGAATGAATTGAATAGAAAGTAATGCATTCAACTGAATGGAGTGTACAGTTCAATTTTGCTGATAACTACTATGTGCTGACATGATCTAAACATTTTTATCACACTAACCATATGATTTAGAGTTGTCTGCAACCAATTTTATGAGTGTGCTACCTTTTCTCCAGAAGTTACTTTCAGTAACATTACATTCTCTACACACTGGAACTTTAGCCTTTGCAGAAGTAAACCGAGTCAAAGGCTGTTCCACTGTAAATGGTACCAGGTAGGTTACTGAATTCAGATTGCATTGGAGTATTCCATGGCACTGAGCACTCTACATGCAATATCTATACAGTTCCAAACCACCCAGTGTAGTTATGTACACAACTTACCACAGAATGCATTGAATACAAAGTAATGCATTCAAATCAATGGAGAGTACAGTTCAATTTTGCTGATAACTACTATGTGCTGACATGATGTATACATTGTTAGCACACTGTCCATATGATTTCGAGTTGTCTGCAGCCAATTTTATGAGTGTGCTACCTATGCAGCAGAAGTTACTTTCATTAACATTACCTTCTCTACACAGTGGAACTTTAGTCTTTGTAGAAGTAAACCAAGTCAATGGCTGTTCCAGTGTAAATGGTACCAAGTAGGTTACTGAATTCAGCTTGCATTGGAGTATTCCATGGCACTGAGAACTCTACATGCATTATCTGTACAGTTCCAAACCACCCAGAGTAGTTATGTTCACAACCTTACCACAGAATGAATTGAATAGAAAGTAATGCATTCAACTCAATGGAGTGTACAGTTCAATTTTGCTGATAACTACTATGAGCTGACATGATCTAAACATTGTTATCACACTAGCCATATGATTTAGAGTTGTCTGCAACCAATTTAATGAGTGTGCTACCTATTCTCCAGAAGTTACTTTCAGTAACATTACATTCTCTACACTGTGGAACTTTAGCCTTTGCAGAAGTAAACCAGTTCAATGGCTGTTCCACTGTAAATGGTACCAGGTATGTTAGTGAATTCACCTTGCGTTGGAGTATTCCATGGCACTGAGCAATCTACATGCAAAATCTATACAGTTCCAAACCACCCAGAGTAGTTATGTACACAACCTTACCACAGAATGAATTGAATAGAAAGTAATGCATTCAACTCAATGGAGTGTACAGTTCAATTTTGCTGATAACTACTATGTGCTGACATGATCTAAACATTGTTAGCACACTATCCATATGATTTAGAGTTGTCTGCAACCAATTTTATGAGTGTGCTACCTATGCAGCAGAAGTTACTTTCAGTAACATTACCTTCTCTACACAGTGGAACTTTAGCCTTTGCAGAAGAAAACCAAGTCAATGGCTGTTCCACTGTAAATGGTACCAAGTAGGTTACTGAATTCAGCTTGCATTGGAGTATTCCATGGCACTGAGCACTCTACATGCAAAATCTATACAGTTCCAAACCACCCAGAGTAGTTATGTACACAACCTTACCACAGAATGCATTGAATAGAAAGTAATGCATTCAACTCAAAGGAGTGTACAGTTCAATTTTGCTGATACCTACTATGTGCTAACATAATCTAAACATTGTTAGCGCACTAACCATATGATTTAGAGTTGTCTGCAACCAATTTGATGAGTGTGCTACCTATGCTCCAGAAGTTACTTTCAGTAACGTTACATTCTCTACACAGTGGAACTTTAGCCTTTGCAGAAGTAAACCAGGTCAATGGCTGTTCCACTGTAAATGGTACCAGGTATGTTAGTGAATTCACCTTGCATTGGAGTATTCCATGGCACTGAGCACTCTACATGCAAAATCTATACAGTTCCAAACCACCCAGAGTAGTTATGTACACAACCTTACCACAGAATGAATTGAATAGAAAGTAATGCATTCAACTGAATGGAGTGTACAGTTCAATTTTGCTGATAACTACTATGTGCTGACATGATCTAAACATTTTTATCACACTAACCATATGATTTAGAGTTGTCTGCAACCAATTTTATGAGTGTGCTACCTTTTCTCCAGAAGTTACTTTCAGTAACATTACATTCTCTACACACTGGAACTTTAGCCTTTGCAGAAGTAAACCGAGTCAAAGGCTGTTCCACTGTAAATGGTACCAGGTAGGTTACTGAATTCAGATTGCATTGGAGTATTCCATGGCACTGAGCACTCTACATGCAATATCTATACAGTTCCAAACCACCCAGTGTAGTTATGTACACAACTTACCACAGAATGCATTGAATACAAAGTAATGCATTCAAATCAATGGAGAGTACAGTTCAATTTTGCTGATAACTACTATGTGCTGACATGATGTATACATTGTTAGCACACTGTCCATATGATTTCGAGTTGTCTGCAGCCAATTTTATGAGTGTGCTACCTATGCAGCAGAAGTTACTTTCATTAACATTACCTTCTCTACACAGTGGAACTTTAGTCTTTGTAGAAGTAAACCAAGTCAATGGCTGTTCCAGTGTAAATGGTACCAAGTAGGTTACTGAATTCAGCTTGCATTGGAGTATTCCATGGCACTGAGAACTCTACATGCATTATCTGTACAGTTCCAAACCACCCAGAGTAGTTATGTTCACAACCTTACCACAGAATGAATTGAATAGAAAGTAATGCATTCAACTCAATGGAGTGTACAGTTCAATTTTGCTGATAACTACTATGAGCTGACATGATCTAAACATTGTTATCACACTAGCCATATGATTTAGAGTTGTCTGCAACCAATTTAATGAGTGTGCTACCTATTCTCCAGAAGTTACTTTCAGTAACATTACATTCTCTACACTGTGGAACTTTAGCCTTTGCAGAAGTAAACCAGTTCAATGGCTGTTCCACTGTAAATGGTACCAGGTATGTTAGTGAATTCACCTTGCATTGGAGTATTCCATGTCACTGAGCAATCTACATGCAAAATCTATACAGCTCCAAACCACCCAGTGTAGTTATGTACACAACTTACCACAGAATGAATTGAATTGAAAGTAATGCATTCAACTGAATGGAGTGTACAGTTCAATTTTGCTGATAACTACTATGTGCTAACATGATCTAAACATTGTTAGCACACTATCCATATGATTTAGAGTTGTCTGCAACCAATTTTATGAGTGTGCTACCTATGCAGCTGAAGTTACTTTCATTAACAATACCTTCTCTACACAGTGGAACTTTAGCCTTTGCAGAAGAAAACCAAGTCAATGGCTGTTCCACTGTAAATCGTACCAAGTAGGTTAATGAATTCAGCTTGCATTGGAGTATTCCATGGCACTGAGCACTCTACATGCAAAATCTCTACAGTTCCAAACCACCCAGAGTAGTTATGTACCCAACCTTTCCACAGAATGCATTGAATAGAAATTAATGCATTCAACTCAAAGGAGTGTACAGTTCAATTTTGCTGATACCTACTATGTGCTAACATGATGTAAACATTGTTAGCGCACTAACCATATGATTTAGAGCTGTCTGCAACCAATTTTATGAGTGTGCTACCAATGGTCCAGAAGTTACTTTCAGTAACATTACCTTCACTGCACAGTGGAACTTTAGCTTTTGCAGAAGTAAACCAAGTCAATGGCTGTTCCAGTGTAAATGGTACCAAGTAGGTTACTGAATTCAGCTTGCATTGGAGTATTCCATGGCACTGAGCACTCTACATGCATTATCTGTACAGTTCCAAACCACCCAGAGTAGTTATGTTCACAACCTTACCACAGAATGAATTGAATAGAAAGTAATGCATTCAACTCAATGGAGTGTACAGTTCAATTATGCTGAGAACTACTATGTGCTGACATGATCTAAACATTGTTATCACACTAGCCATATGATTTAGATTTGTCTGCAACCAATTTTATGAGTGTGCTACCTATTCTCCAGAAGTTACTTTCAGTAACATTACATTCTCTACACAGTGGAACTTTAGCCTTTGCAGAAGTAAACCAGTTCAATGGCTGTTCCACTGTAAATGGTACCAGGTATGTTAGTGAATTCACCTTGCATTGGAGTATTGCATGGCACTGAGCAATCTACATGCAAAATCTATACAGTTCCAAACCACCCAGAGTAGTTATGTACACAACCTTACCACAGAATGCATTGAATAGAAAGTAATGCATTCAACTGAATGGAGTGTACAGTTCAATTTTGCTGATAACTACTATGTGCTAACATGATCTAATCATTGTTAGCGCACTAACCATATGATTTAGAGTTGTCTGCAACCAATTTTATGAGTGTGCTACCTATGGTCCAGAAGTTACTTTCAGTAACATTACCTTCACTGCACAGTGGAACTTTAGCCTTTGCAGAAGTAAACCAAGTCAATGGCTGTTCCACTGTAAATGGTACCAAGTAGGTTATTGAATTCAGCTTGCATTGGAGTATTCCATGGCACTGAGCACTCTACAGGCAATATCTGTACAGTTCCAAACCACCCAGAGTAGTTATGTACACAACCTTACCACAGAATGAATTGAATAGAAAGTAATGCATTCAACTCAATGGAGTGTACAGTTCAATTTTGCTGATAACTACTATGTGCTGACATGATCTAAACATTGTTATCACACTAACCATATGATTAAGAGTTGTCTGCAACCAATTTTATGAGTGTGCTACCTTTTCTCCAGAAGTTACTTTCAGTAACATTACATTCTCTACACAGTGGAACTTTAGCCTTTGCAGAAGTAAACCGAGTCAAAGGGTGTTCCATTGTAAATGGTACCAGGTAGGTTAGTGAATTCTACTTGCATTGGAGTATTCAATGGCACTGAGCACTCTACATGCAAAAGCTATACAGTTCCAAACCACCCAGAGTTGTTATGTACACAACCTTACCACAGAATGCATTGAATAGAAAGTAATGCATTCAACTCAAAGGAGTGTACAGTTCAATTTTGCTGATACCTACTATGTGCTAACATGATGTAAACATTGTTAGTGCACTAACCATATGATTTAGAGTTGTCTGCAACCAATTTTATGAGTGTGCTACCTATGGTCCACAAGTTACTTTCAGTAACATTACCTTCACTGCACAGTGGAACTTTAGCCTTTGCAGAAGTAAACCAAGTCAATGGCTGTTCCACTGTAAATGGTACCAAGTAGGTTATTGAATTCAGCTTGCATTGGAGTATTCCGTGGCACTGAGCACTCTACAGGCAATATCTGTAGAGTTCCAATCCACCCAGAGTAGTTATGTACACAACCTTACCACAGAATGAATTGAATAGAAAGTAATGCATTCAACTCAATGGAGTGTACAGTTCAATTTTGCTGATAACTACTATGTGCTGACATAATCTAAACATTGTTATCACACTAGCCATATGATTTAGATTTGTCTGCAACCAATTTGATGAGTGTGCTACCTATTCTCCAGAAGTTACTTTCAGTAACATTACATTCTCTACACAGTGGAACTTTAGCCTTTGCAGAAGTAAACCAGTTCAATGGCTGTTCCACTGTAAATGGTACCAGGTATGTTAGTGAATTCACCTTGCGTTGGAGTATTCCATGGCACTGAGCAATCTACATGCAAAATCTATACAGTTCCAAACCACCCAGAGTAGTTATGTACACAACCTTACCACAGAATGAATTGAATAGAAAGTAATGCATTCAACTGAATGGAGTGTACAGTTCAATTTTGCTGATAACTACTATGTGCTGACATGATCTAAACATTGTTAGCACACTATCCATATGATTTAGAGTTGTCTGCAACCAATTTTATGAGTGTGCTACCTATGCAGCAGAAGTTACTTTCAGTAACATTACCTTCTCTACACAGTGGAACTTTAGCCTTTGTTGAAGTAAACCAAGTCAATGGCTGTTCCACTGTAAATGGTACCAAGTAGGTTACTGAATTCAGCTTGCATTGGAGTATTCCATGGCACTGAGCACTCTACATGCATTATCTGTACAGTTCCAAACCACCCAGAGTAGTTATGTTCACAACCTTACCACAGAATGAATTGAATAGAAAGTAATGCATTCAACTCAATGGAGTGTACAGTTCAATTATGCTGAGAACTACTATGTGCTGACATGATCTAAACATTGTTATCACACTAGCCATATGATTTAGATTTGTCTGCAACCAATTTTATGAGTGTGCTACCTATTCTCCAGAAGTTACTTTCAGTAACATTACATTCTCTACACAGTGGAACTTTAGCCTTTGCAGAAGTAAACCAGTTCAATGGCTGTTCCACTGTAAATGGTACCAGGTATGTTAGTGAATTCACCTTGCATTGGAGTATTGCATGGCACTGAGCAATCTACATGCAAAATCTATACAGTTCCAAACCACCCAGAGTAGTTATGTACACAACCTTACCACAGAATGCATTGAATAGAAAGTAATGCATTCAACTGAATGGAGTGTACAGTTCAATTTTGCTGATAACTACTATGTGCTAACATGATCTAATCATTGTTAGCGCACTAACCATATGATTTAGAGTTGTCTGCAACCAATTTTATGAGTGTGCTACCTATGGTCCAGAAGTTACTTTCAGTAACATTACCTTCACTGCACAGTGGAACTTTAGCCTTTGCAGAAGTAAACCAAGTCAATGGCTGTTCCACTGTAAATGGTACCAAGTAGGTTATTGAATTCAGCTTGCATTGGAGTATTCCATGGCACTGAGCACTCTACAGGCAATATCTGTACAGTTCCAAACCACCCAGAGTAGTTATGTACACAACCTTACCACAGAATGAATTGAATAGAAAGTAATGCATTCAACTCAATGGAGTGTACAGTTCAATTTTGCTGATAACTACTATGTGCTGACATGATCTAAACATTGTTATCACACTAACCATATGATTAAGAGTTGTCTGCAACCAATTTTATGAGTGTGCTACCTTTTCTCCAGAAGTTACTTTCAGTAACATTACATTCTCTACACAGTGGAACTTTAGCCTTTGCAGAAGTAAACCGAGTCAAAGGGTGTTCCATTGTAAATGGTACCAGGTAGGTTAGTGAATTCTACTTGCATTGGAGTATTCAATGGCACTGAGCACTCTACATGCAAAAGCTATACAGTTCCAAACCACCCAGAGTTGTTATGTACACAACCTTACCACAGAATGCATTGAATAGAAAGTAATGCATTCAACTCAAAGGAGTGTACAGTTCAATTTTGCTGATACCTACTATGTGCTAACATGATGTAAACATTGTTAGTGCACTAACCATATGATTTAGAGTTGTCTGCAACCAATTTTATGAGTATGCTACCTATGGTCCACAAGTTACTTTCAGTAACATTACCTTCACTGCACAGTGGAACTTTAGCCTTTGCAGAAGTAAACCAAGTCAATGGCTGTTCCACTGTAAATGGTACCAAGTAGGTTATTGAATTCAGCTTGCATTGGAGTATTCCGTGGCACTGAGCACTCTACAGGCAATATCTGTAGAGTTCCAATCCACCCAGAGTAGTTATGTACACAACCTTACCACAGAATGAATTGAATAGAAAGTAATGCATTCAACTCAATGGAGTGTACAGTTCAATTTTGCTGATAACTACTATGTGCTGACATAATCTAAACATTGTTATCACACTAGCCATATGATTTAGATTTGTCTGCAACCAATTTGATGAGTGTGCTACCTATTCTCCAGAAGTTACTTTCAGTAACATTACATTCTCTACACAGTGGAACTTTAGCCTTTGCAGAAGTAAACCAGTTCAATGGCTGTTCCACTGTAAATGGTACCAGGTATGTTAGTGAATTCACCTTGCGTTGGAGTATTCCATGGCACTGAGCAATCTACATGCAAAATCTATACAGTTCCAAACCACCCAGAGTAGTTATGTACACAACCTTACCACAGAATGAATTGAATAGAAAGTAATGCATTCAACTGAATGGAGTGTACAGTTCAATTTTGCTGATAACTACTATGTGCTGACATGATCTAAACATTGTTAGCACACTATCCATATGATTTAGAGTTGTCTGCAACCAATTTTATGAGTGTGCTACCTATGCAGCAGAAGTTACTTTCAGTAACATTACCTTCTCTACACAGTGGAACTTTAGCCTTTGCAGAAGAAAACCAAGTCAATGGCTGTTCCACTGTAAATGGTACCAAGTAGGTTACTGAATTCAGCTTGCATTGGAGTATTCCATGGCACTGAGCACTCTACATGCAAAATCTATACAGTTCCAAACCACCCAGAGTAGTTATGTACACAACCTTACCACAGAATGCATTGAATAGAAAGTAATGCATTCAACTCAAAGGAGTGTACAGTTCAATTTTGCTGATACCTACTATGTGCTAACATAATCTAAACATTGTTAGCGCACTAACCATATGATTTAGAGTTGTCTGCAACCAATTTGATGAGTGTGCTACCTATGCTCCAGAAGTTACTTTCAGTAACGTTACATTCTCTACACAGTGGAACTTTAGCCTTTGCAGAAGTAAACCAGGTCAATGGCTGTTCCACTGTAAATGGTACCAGGTATGTTAGTGAATTCACCTTGCATTGGAGTATTCCATGGCACTGAGCACTCTACATGCAAAATCTATACAGTTCCAAACCACCCAGAGTAGTTATGTACACAACCTTACCACTGAATGAATTGAATAGAAAGTAATGCATTCAACTCAATGGAGTGTACAGTTCAATTTTGCTGATAACTACTATGAGCTGACATGATCTAAACATTGTTATCACACTAGCCATATGATTTAGAGTTGTCTGCAACCAATTTGATGAGTGTGCTACCTATTCTCCAGAAGTTACTTTCAGTAACATTACATTCTCTACACTGTGGAACTTTAGCCTTTGCAGAAGTAAACCAGTTCAATGGCTGTTCCACTGTAAATGGTACCAGGTATGTTAGTGAATTCACCTTGCATTGGAGTATTCCATGTCACTGAGCAATCTACATGCAAAATCTATACAGCTCCAAACCACCCAGTGTAGTTATGTACACAACTTACCACAGAATGAATTGAATAGAAAGTAATGCATTCAACTGAATGGAGTGTACAGTTCAATTTTGCTGATAACTACTATGTGCTAACATGATCTAAACATTGTTAGCACACTATCCATATGATTTAGAGTTGTCTGCAACCAATTTTATGAGTGTGCTACCTATGCAGCAGAAGTTACTTTCAGTAACAATACCTTCTCTACACAGTGGAACTTCAGCCTTTGCAGAAGAAAACCAAGTCAATGGCTGTTCCACTGTAAATCGTACCAAGTAGGTTAATGAATTCAGCTTGCATTGGAGTATTCCATGGCACTGAGCACTCTACATGCAAAATCTATACAGTTCCAAACCACCCAGAGTAGTTATGTTCACAACCTTACCACAGAATGAATTGAATAGAAAGTAATGCATTCAACTCAATGGAGTGTACAGTTCAATTATGCTGAGAACTACTATGTGCTGACATGATCTAAACATTGTTATCACACTAGCCATATGATTTAGATTTGTCTGCAACCAATTTTATGAGTGTGCTACCTATTCTCCAGAAGTTACTTTCAGTAACATTACATTCTCTACACAGTGGAACTTTAGCCTTTGCAGAAGTAAACCAGTTCAATGGCTGTTCCACTGTAAATGGTACCAGGTATGTTAGTGAATTCACCTTGCATTGGAGTATTCCATGGCACTGAGCAATCTACATGCAATATCTATACAGTTCCAAACCACCCAGTGTAGTTATGTACACAACTTACCACAGAATGCATTGAATACAAAGTAATGCATTCAACTGAATGGAGTGTACAGTTCAATTTTGCTGATAACTACTATGTGCTAACATGATCTAAACATTGTTAGCGCACTAACCATATGATTTAGAGTTGTCTGCAACCAATTTTATGAGTGTGCTACCTATGGTCCAGAAGTTACTTTCAGTAACATTGCCTTCACTGCACAGTGATACTTTAGCCTTTGCAGAAGTAAACCAAGTCAATGGCTGTTCCACTGTAAATGGTACCAAGTAGGTTATTGAATTCAGCTTGCATTGGAGTATTCCATGGCACTGAGCACTCTACAGGCAATATCTGTACAGTTCCAAACCACCCAGAGTAGTTATGTACACAACCTTACCACAGAATGAATTGAATAGAAAGTAATGCATTCAACTCAATGGAGTGTACAGTTCAATTTTGCTGATAACTACTATGTGCTGACATGATCTAAACATTGTTATCACACTAACCATATGATTAAGAGTTGTCTGCAACCAATTTTATGAGTCTGCTACCTTTTCTCCAGAAGTTACTTTCAGTAACATTACATTCTCTACACAGTGGAACTTTAGCCTTTGCAGAAGTAAACCGAGTCAAAGGCTGTTCCATTGTAAATGGTACCAGGTAGGTTACTGAATTCACCTTGCATTGGAGTATTCCATGGCACTGAGCAATCTACATGCAAAATCTATACAGTTCCAAACCACCCAGAGTAGTTATGTACACAACCTTACCACAGAATGAATTGAATAGAAAGTAATGCATTCAACTGAATGGAGTGTACAGTTCAATTTTGCTGATAACTACTATGTGCTGACATGATCTAAACATTGTTAGCACACTATCCATATGATTTAGAGTTGTCTGCAACCAATTTTATGAGTGTGCTACCTATGCAGCAGAAGTTACTTTCAGTAACATTACCTTCTCTACACAGTGGAACTTTAGCCTTTGCAGAAGAAAACCAAGTCAATGGCTGTTCCACTGTAAATGGTACCAAGTAGGTTACTGAATTCAGCTTGCATTGGAGTATTCCATGGCACTGAGCACTCTACATGCAAAATCTATACAGTTCCAAACCACCCAGAGTAGTTATGTACACAACCTTACCACAGAATGCATTGAATAGAAAGTAATGCATTCAACTCAAAGGAGTGTACAGTTCAATTTTGCTGATACCTACTATGTGCTAACATGATGTAAACATTGTTAGCGCACTAACCATATGATTTCGAGTTGTCTGCAACCAATTTTATGAGTGTGCTACCTATGGTCCAGAAGTTACTTTCAGTATCATTACCTTCACTGCACAGTGGAACTTTAGCCTTTGCAGAAGTAAACCAAGTCAATGGCTGTTCCACTGTAAATGGTACCAGGTAGGTTAGTGAATTCAGCTTGCATTGGAGTATTCCATGGCACTGAGAACTCTACATGCATTATCTGTACAGTTCCAAACCACCCAGACTAGTTATGTTCACAACCTTACCACAGAATGAATTGAATAGAAAGTAATGCATTCAACTCAATGGAGTTTACAGTTCAATTTTGCTGATACCTACTACGTGCTGACATGATCTAAACATTGTTATCACACTAACCATATGATTTAGATTTGTCTGCAACCAATTTGATGAGTGTGCTACCTATTCTCCAGAAGTTACTTTCAGTAACATTACATTCTCTACACAGTGGAACTTTAGCCTTTGCAGAAGTAAACCAGGTCAATGGCTGTTCCACTGTAAATGGTACCAGGTATGTTAGTGAATTCACCTTGCATTGGAGTATTCCATGGCACTGAGCACTCTACATGCAAAATCTACACAGTTCCAAACCACCCAGAGTAGTTATGTACACAACCTTACCACAGAATGAATTGAATAGAAAGTAATGCATTCAACTCAATGGAGTGTACAGTTCAATTTTGCTGATAACTACTATGTGCTGACATGATCTAAACATTTTTATCACACTAACCATATGATTTAGAGTTGTCTGCAACCAATTTTATGAGTGTGCTACCTTTTCTCCAGAAGTTACTTTCAGTAACATTACATTCTCTACACAGTGGAACTTTAGCCTTTGCAGAAGTAAACCGAGTCAAAGGCTGTTCCACTGTAAATGGTACCAGGTAGGTTACTGAATTCAGATTGCATTGGAGTATTCCATGGCACTGAGCACTCTACATGCAATATCTATACAGTTCCAAACCACCCAGTGTAGTTATGTACACAACTTACCACAGAATGCATTGAATACAAAGTAATGCATTCAAATCAATGGAGAGTACAGTTCAATTTTGCTGATAACTACTATGTGCTGACATGATGTATACATTGTTAGCACACTGTCCATATGATTTCGAGTTGTCTGCAGCCAATTTTATGAGTGTGCTACCTATGCAGCAGAAGTTACTTTCATTAACATTACCTTCTCTACACAGAGGAACTTTAGTCTTTGTAGAAGTAAACCAAGTCAATGGCTGTTCCAGTGTAAATGGTACCAAGTAGGTTACTGAATTCAGCTTGCATTGGAGTCTTCCATAGCACTGAGCACTCTACATGCATTATCTGTACAGTTCCAAACCACCCAGAGTAGTTATATTCACAACCTTACCACAGAATGAATTGAATAGAAAGTAATGCATTCAACTCAATGGAGTGTACAGTTCAATTTTGCTGATAACTACTATGAGCTGACATGATCTAAACATTGTTATCACACTAGCCATATGATTTAGAGTTGTCTGCAACCAATTTTATGAGTGTGCTACCTATTCTCCAGAAGTTACTTTCAGTAACATTACATTCTCTACACAGTGGAACTTTAGCCTTTGCAGAAGTAAACCAGTTCAATGGCTGTTCCACTGTAAATGGTACCAGGTATGTTGGTGAATTCACCTTGCATTGGAGTATTCCATGGCACTGAGCAATCTACATGCAAAATCTATACAGTTCCAAACCACCCAGAGTAGTTATGTACACAACCTTACCACAGAATGAATTGAATAGAAAGTAATGCATTCAACTGAATGGAGTGTACAGTTCAATTTTGCTGATAACTACTATGTGCTAACATGATCTAAACATTGTTAGCACACTATCCATATGATTTAGAGTTCTCTGCAACCAATTTTATGAGTGTGCTACCTATGCAGCAGAAGTTACTTTCAGTAACATTACCTTCTCTACACAGTGGAACTTTAGCCTTTGCAGAAGAAAACCAAGTCAATGGCTGTTCCACTGTAAATGGTACCAAGTAGGTTACTGAATTCAGCTTGCATTGGAGTATTCCATGGCACTGAGCACTCTACATGCAAAATCTATACAGTTCCGAACCACCCAGAGTAGTTATGTACACAAACTTACCACAGAATGCATTGAATAGAAAGTAATGCATTCAACTCAAAGGAGTGTACAGTTCAATTTTGCTGATACCTAATATGTGCTAACATGATGTAAACATTGTTAGCGCACTAACCATATGATTTAGAGTTGTCTGCAACCAATTTTATGAGTGTGCTACCAATGGTCCAGAAGTTACTTTCAGCAACATTACCTTCACTGCACAGTGGAACTTTAGCCTTTGCAGAAGTAAACCAAGTCAATGGCTGTTCCAGTGTAAATGGTACCAAGTAGGTTACTGAATTCAGCTTGCATTGGAGTCTTCCATGGCACTGAGCACTCTACGTGCATTATCTGTACAGTTCCAAACCACCCAGAGTAGTTATGTTCACAACCTTACCACAGAATGAATTGAATAGAAAGTAATGCATTCAACTCAATGGAGTGTACAGTTCAATTTTGCTGATAACTACTATGAGCTGACATGATCTAAACATTGTTATCACACTAGCCATATGATTTAGAGTTGTCTGCAACCAATTTTATGAGTGTGCTACCTATTCTCCAGAAGTTACTTTCAGTAACATTACATTCTCTACACAGTGGAACTTTAGCCTTTGCAGAAGTAAACCAGTTCAATGGCTGTTCCACTGTAAATGGTACCTGGTATGTTAGTGAATTCACCTTGCATTGGAGTATTCCATGGCACTGAGCAATCTACATGCAAAATCTATACAGTTCCAAACCACCCAGAGTAGTTATGTACACAACCGTACCACAGAATGAATTGAATAGAAAGTAATGCATTCAACTGAATGGAGTGTACAGTTCAATTTTGCTGATAACTACTATGTGCTAACCTGATCTAAACATTGTTAGCACACTATCCATATGATTTAGAGTTCTCTGCAACCAATTTTATGAGTGTTCTACCTATGCAGCAGAAGTTACTTTCAGTAACATTACCTTCTCTACACAGTGGAACTTTAGCCTTTGCAGAAGAAAACCAAGTCAATGGCTGTTCCAGTGTAAATGGTACCAAGTAGGTTACTGAATTCAGCTTGCATTGGAGTATTCCATGGCACTGAGCACTCTACATGCATTATCTGTACAGTTCCAAACCACCCAGAGTAGTTATGTTCACAACCTTACCACAGAATGAATTGAATAGAAAGTAATGCATTCAACTCAATGGAGTGTACAGTTCAATTTTGCTGATAACTACTATGTGCTGACATGATCTAAACATTGTTATCACACTAGCCATATGATTTAGATTTGTCTGCAACCAATTTTATCAGTGTGCTACCTATTCTCCAGAAGTTACTTTCAGTAACATTACATTCTCTACACAGTGGAACTTTAGCCTTTGCAGAAGTAAACCAGTTCAATGGCTGTTCCACTGTAAATGGTACCAGGTATGTTAGTGAATTCACCTTGCATTGGAGTATTCCATGGCACTGAGCAATCTACATGCAAAATCTATACAGTTCCAAACCACCCAGAGTAGTTATGTACACAACCTTACCACAGAATGAATTGAATAGAAAGTAATGCATTCAACTGAATGGAGTGTACAGTTCAATTTTGCTGATAACTACTATGTGCTAACATGATCTAAACATTTTTAGCAGACTATCCATATGATTTAGAGTTGTCTGCAACCAATTTTATGAGTGTGCTACCTATGCAGCAGAAGTTACTTTCAGTAACATTACCTTCTCTACACAGTGGAACTTTAGCCTTTGCAGAAGAAAACCAAGACAATGGGTGTTCCACTGTAAATGGTACCAAGTAGGTTACTGAATTCAGCTTGCATTGGAGTATTCCATGGCACTGAGCACTCTACATGCAAAATCTATACAGTTGCAAACCACCCAGAGTAGTTATGTACACAACCTTACCACAGAATGCATTGAATAGAAAGTAATGCATTCAACTCAAAGGAGTGTACAGTTCAATTTTGCTGATACCTACTATGTGCTAACATAATCTAAACATTGTTAGCGCACTAACCATATGATTTAGAGTTGTCTGCAACCAATTTTATGAGTGTGCTACCTATGCTCCAGAAGTTACTTTCAGTAACATTACCTTCACTGCACAGTGGAACTTTAGCCTTTGCAGAAGTAAACCAGTTCAATGGCTGTTCCACTGTAAATGGTCCCAGGTATGTTAGTGAATTCACCTTGCATTGGAGTATTCCATGGCACTGAGCAATCTACATGCAAAATCTATACAGTTCCAAACCACCCAGAGTAGTTATGTACACAACCTTACCACAGAATGAATTGAATAGAAAGTATTGCATTCAACTGAATGGAGTGTACAGTTCAATTTTGCTGATAACGACTATGTGCTGACATGATCTAAACATTGTTAGCACACTATCCATATGATTTAGAGTTGTCTGCAACCAATTTTATGAGTGTGCTACCTATGCAGCAGAAGTTTCAGTAACATTACCTTCTCTACACAGTGGAACTTTAGCCTTTACAGAAGGAAACATAGTCAATGGCTGTTCCACTGTAAATGGGACCAAGTAGGTTACTGAATTCAGCTTGCATTGGAGTATTCCATTGCACTGAGCACTCTACATGCAATATCTGTACAGTTCCAAACCACCCAGAGTAGTTAAGTACACAACCTTACCACAGAATGAATTTAATAGAAAGTAAAGCATTCAACTCAATGGAGTGTACAGTTCAATTTAGCTGATAACTACTATGTGCTGACATGATCTAAACATTGTTTGCACACTAGCCATATGATTTAGAGTTGTCTGCAACCAATTTTATGAGTGTGCTACCTATGCAGCAGAAGTTACTTTCAGTACCATTACATTCTCTACACAGTGGAACTTTAGCGTTTGCAGAAGTAAACCAAGTCAATGGCTGTTCCACTGTAAATGGTACCAGGTAGGTTAGTGAATTCACCTTGCTGTGGAGTATTCCTTGGCACTGAGCACTCTACATGCATTGTCTGTACAGTTCCAAACCACCCAGAGTAGTTATGTTCACAACCTTACCACAGAATGAATTGAATAGAAAGTAATGCATTCAACTCAATGGAGTTTACAGTTCAATTTTGCTGATAACTACTACGTGCTGACATGATCTAAACATTGTTATCACACTAACCATATGATTTAGATTTGTCTGCAACCAATTTGATGAGTGTGCTACCTATTCTCCAGAAGTTACTTTCAGTAACATTACATTCTCCACACAGTGGAACTTTAGCCTTTGCAGAAGTAAACCAAGTCAATGGCTGTTCCACTGTAAATGGTACCAGGTAGGTTAGTGAATTCTACTTGCATTGGAGTATTCAATGGCACTGAGCACTCTACAAGCAAAAGCTATACAGTTCCAAACCACCCAGAGTAGTTATGTACACAACCTTACCACAGAATGCATTGAATAGAAAGTAATGCATTCAACTCAAAGGAGTGTACAGTACAATTTTGCTGATACCTACTATGTGCTAACATAATTTAAACATTGTTAGCGCACTAACCATATGATTTAGAGTTGTCTGAAACCAATTTTATGAGTGTGCTACCTCTGGTCCAGAAGTTACTTTCAGTAACATTACCTTCACTGCACAGTGGAACTTTAGCCTTTGCAGAAGTAAACCAAGTCAATGGCTGTTCCACTGTAAATGGTACCAGGTAGGTTAGTGAATTCACCTTGCATTGGAGTATTCCATGGCACTGAGCACTCTACATGCAAAATCTATACAGTTCCAAAACACCCAGGGTAGTTATGTACACAACCTTACCACAGAATGAATTGAATAGAAAGTAATGCATTCAAATCAATGGAGTGTACAGTTCAATTTTGCTGATAACTACTATGTGCTGACATGATCTAAACATTGTTATCACGCTAACCATATGATTTAGAGTTGTCTGCGACCAATTTTATGAGTGTGCTACCTTTTCTCCAGAAGTTACTTTCAGTAACATTACATTCTCTGCACAGTGGAACTTTAGCCTTTGCAGAAGTAAACCGAGTCAAAGGCTGTTCCACTGTAAATGGTACCAGGTAGGTTACTGAATTCAGATTGCATTGGAGTATTCCATGGCACTGAGCACTCTACATGCAATATGTATACAGTTCCAAACCACCCAGTGTAGTGATGTACACAACTTACCACAGAATGCATTGAATAGAAAGTAATGCATTCAACTGAATGGAGTGTACTGTTCAAATTTGCTGATAACTACTATGTGCTGACATGATCTAAACATTGTTATCACACTATCCATATGATTTAGAGTTGACTGCAACTAATTTTATGAGTGTGCTACCTATGCAGCAGAAGTTACTTTCAGTAACATTACCTTCTCTACACAGTGGAACTTTAGCCTTTGCAGAAGAAAACCAAGTCAATGGCTGTTCCACTGTAAATGGTACCAAGTAGGTTACTGAATTCAGCTTGCATTGGAGTATTCCATGGCACTGAGCACTCTACATGCAACATCTATACAGTTCCAAACCACCCAGAGTAGTTATGTACACAACCTTACCACAGAATGAATTTAATAGAATGTAAAGCATTCAACTCAATGGAGTGTACAGTTCAATTTCGCTGATAACTACTATGTGCTGACATGATCTAAACATTGATTGCACACTAGCCATATGATTTAGAGTTGTCTGCAACCAATTTTATGAGTGTGCTACCTAAGCAGCAGAAGTTACTTTTAGTAACATTACCTTCTCTAAACAGTGGAACTTTAGCCTTTGCAGAAGAAAACCAAGTCAATGGCTGTTCCACTGTAAATGGTACCAAGTAGGTTACTGAATTCAGCTTGCATTGGTGTATTCAATGGCACTGAGCACTCTACATGCAATATCTGTACAGTTCCAAACCACCCAGAGTAGTTATGTACACAACCTTACCACAGAATGCATTGAATAGAAAGTAATGCATTCAACTCAAAGGAGTGTACAGTTCAATTTTGCTGATACCTACTATGTGCTAACATAATCTAAACATTGTTAGCGCACTAACCATATGATTTAGAGTTGTCTGCAACCAATTTTATGAGTGTGCTACCTATGGTCCAAAAGTTACTTTCAGTAACATTACCTTCACTGCACAGTGGAACTTTAGCCTTTGCAGAAGTAAACCAAGTCAATGGCTGTTCCACTGTAAATGGTACCAGGTAGGTTAGTGAATTCAGCTTGCATTGGAGTATTCCATGGCACTGAGAACTCTACATGCATTATCTGTACAGTTACAAACCACCCAGAGTAGTTATGTTCACAACCTTACCACAGAATGAATTGAATAGAAAGTAATGCATTCAACTCAATGGAGTTAACAGTTCAATTTTGCTGATACCTACTACGTGCTGACATGATCTAAACATTGTTATCACACTAACCATATGATTTAGATTTGTCTGCAACCAATTTGATGAGTGTGCTACCTATTCTCCAGAAGTTACTTTCAGTAACATTACATTCTCTACACAGTGGAACTTTAGCCTTTGCAGAAGTAAACCAGGTCAATGGCTGTTCCACTGTAAATGGTACCAGGTATGTTAGTGAATTCACCTTGCATTGGAGTATTCCATGGCACTGAGCACTCTACATGCAAAATCTACACAGTTCCAAACCACCCAGAGTAGTTATGTACACAACCTTACCACAGAATGAATTGAATAGAAAGTAATGCATTCAACTCAATGGAGTGTACAGTTCAATTTTGCTGATAACTACTATGTGCTGACATGATCTAAACATTGTTTGCACACTAGCCATATGATTTAGAGTTGTCTGCAACCAATTTTATGAGTGTGCTACCTATGCAGCAGAAGTTACTTTCAGTACTATTACATTCTCTACACAGTGGAACTTTAGCGTTTGCAGAAGTAAACCAAGTCAATGGCTGTTCCACTGTAAATGGTACCAGGTAGGTTAGTGAATTCACCTTGCTGTGGAGTATTCCTTGGCACTGAGCACTCTACATGCATTGTCTGTACAGTTCCAAACCACCCAGAGTAGTTATGTTCACAACCTTACCACAGAATGAATTGAATAGAAAGTAATGCATTCAACTCAATGGAGTTTACAGTTCAATTTTGCTGATAACTACTACGTGCTGACATGATCTAAACATTGTTATCACACTAACCATATGATTTAGATTTGTCTGCAACCAATTTGATGAGTGTGCTACCTATTCTCCAGAAGTTACTTTCAGTAACATTACATTCTCCACACAGTGGAACTTTAGCCTTTGCAGAAGTAAACCAAGTCAATGGCTGTTCCACTGTAAATGGTACCAGGTAGGTTAGTGAATTCTACTTGCATTGGAGTATTCAATGGCACTGAGCACTCTACAAGCAAAAGCTATACAGTTCCAAACCACCCAGAGTAGTTATGTACACAACCTTACCACAGAATGCATTGAATAGAAAGTAATGCATTCAACTCAAAGGAGTGTACAGTACAATTTTGCTGATACCTACTATGTGCTAACATAATCTAAACATTGTTAGCGCACTAACCATATGATTTAGAGTTGTCTGAAACCAATTTTATGAGTGTGCTACCTCTGGTCCAGAAGTTACTTTCAGTAACATTACCTTCACTGCACAGTGGAACTTTAGCCTTTGCAGAAGTAAACCAAGTCAATGGCTGTTCCACTGTAAATGGTACCAGGTAGGTTAGTGAATTCAGATTGCATTGGAGTATTCCATGGCACTGAGCACTCTACATGCAATATGTATACAGTTCCAAACCACCCAGTGTAGTGATGTACACAACTTACCACAGAATGCATTGAATAGAAAGTAATGCATTCAACTGAATGGAGTGTACTGTTCAAATTTGCTGATAACTACTATGTGCTGACATGATCTAAACATTGTTATCACACTATCCATATGATTTAGAGTTGACTGCAACTAATTTTATGAGTGTGCTACCTATGCAGCAGAAGTTACTTTCAGTAACATTACCTTCTCTACACAGTGGAACTTTAGCCTTTGCAGAAGAAAACCAAGTCAATGGCTGTTCCACTGTAAATGGTACCAAGTAGGTTACTGAATTCAGCTTGCATTGGAGTATTCCATGGCACTGAGCACTCTACATGCAACATCTATACAGTTCCAAACCACCCAGAGTAGTTATGTACACAACCTTACCACAGAATGAATTTAATAGAATGTAAAGCATTCACCTCAATGGAGTGTACAGTTCAATTTCGCTGATAACTACTATGTGCTGACATGATCTAAACATTGATTGCACACTAGCCATATGATTTAGAGTTGTCTGCAACCAATTTTATGAGTGTGCTACCTAAGCAGCAGAAGTTACTTTTAGTAACATTACCTTCTCTAAACAGTGGAACTTTAGCCTTTGCAGAAGAAAACCAAGTCAATGGCTGTTCCACTGTAAATGGTACCAAGTAGGTTACTGAATTCAGCTTGCATTGGTGTATTCAATGGCACTGAGCACTCTACATGCAATATCTGTACAGTTCCAAACCACCCAGAGTAGTTATGTACACAACCTTACCACAGAATGCATTGAATAGAAAGTAATGCATTCAACTCAAAGGAGTGTACAGTTCAATTTTGCTGATACCTACTATGTGCTAACATAATCTAAACATTGTTAGCGCACTAACCATATGATTTAGAGTTGTCTGCAACCAATTTTATGAGTGTGCTACCTATGGTCCAGAAGTTACTTTCAGTAACATTACCTTCACTGCACAGTGGAACTTTAGCCTTTGCAGAAGTAAACCAAGTCAATGGCTGTTCCACTGTAAATGGTACCAGGTAGGTTAGTGAATTCAGCTTGCATTGGAGTATTCCATGGCACTGAGAACTCTACATGCATTATCTGTACAGTTACAAACCACCCAGAGTAGTTATGTTCACAACCTTACCACAGAATGAATTGAATAGAAAGTAATGCATTCAACTCAATGGAGTTAACAGTTCAATTTTGCTGATACCTACTACGTGCTGACATGATCTAAACATTGTTATCACACTAACCATATGATTTAGATTTGTCTGCAACCAATTTGATGAGTGTGCTACCTATTCTCCAGAAGTTACTTTCAGTAACATTACCTTCTCTACACAGTGGAACTTTAGCCTTTGCAGAAGAAAATCAAGTCAATGGCTGTTCCACTGTAAATGGTACCAAGTAGGTTACTGAATTCAGCTTGCATTGGAGTATTCCATGGCACTGAGCACTCTACATGCAACATCTATACAGTTCCAAACCACCCAGAGTAGTTATGTACACAACCTTACCACAGAATGAATTGAATAGAAAGTAATGCATTCAACTCAATGGAGTATACAGTTCAATTTTGCTGATAACTACTATGTGCTGACATGATCTAAACATTGTTATCACTCTATCCATATGATTTAGAGTTGCCTGCAACCAATTTTATGAGTGTGCCTCCTATTCTCCAGAAGTTACTTTCAGTAACATTACATTCTCTACACAGTGGAACTTTAGCGTTTGCAGAAGTAAACCAAGTCAAAGGCTGTTCCACTGTAAATGGTACCAGGTAGGTTACTGAATTCAGATTGCATTGGAGTATTCCATGGCACTGAGCACTCTACATGCAATATCTATACAGTTCCAAACCACCCAGTGTAGTTATGTACACAACTTACCACAGAATGCATTGAATACAAAGTAATGCTTTCAAATCAATGGAGAGTACAGTTCAATTTTGCTGATAACTACTATGTGCTGACATGATGTATACATTGTTAGCACACTGTCCATATGATTTCGAGTTGTCTGCAGCCAATTTTATGAGTGTGCTACCTATGCAGCAGAAGTTACTTTCATTAACATTACCTTCTCTACACAGTGGAACTTTAGTCTTTGTAGAAGTAAACCAAGTCAATGGCTGTTCCAGTGTAAATGGTACCAAGTAGGTTACTGAATTCAGCTTGCATTGGAGTCTTCCATGGCACTGAGCACTCTACATGCATTATCTGTACAGTTCCAAACCACCCAGAGTAGTTATGTTCACAACCTTACCACAGAATGAATTGAATAGAAAGTAATGCATTCAACTCAATGGAGTGTACAGTTCAATTTTGCTGATAACTACTATGAGCTGACATGATCTAAACATTGTTATCACACTAGCCATATGATTTAGAGTTGTCTGCAACCAATTTTATGAGTGTGCTACCTATTCTCCAGAAGTTACTTTCAGTAACATTACATTCTCTACACAGTGGAACTTTAGCCTTTGCAGAAGTAAACCAGTTCAATGGCTGTTCCACTGTAAATGGTACCAGGTATGTTAGTGAATTCACCTTGCATTGGAGTATTCCATGGCACTGAGCAATCTACATGCAAAATCTATACAGTTCCAAACCACCCAGAGTAGTTATGTACACAACCGTACCACAGAATGAATTGAATAGAAAGTAATGCATTCAACTGAATGGAGTGTACAGTTCAATTTAGCTGATAACTACTATGTGCTAACCTGATCTAAACATTGTTAGCACACTATCCATATGATTTAGAGTTCTCTGCAACCAATTTTATGAGTGTTCTACCTATGCAGCAGAAGTTACTTTCAGTAACATTACCTTCTCTACACAGTGGAACTTTAGCCTTTGCAGAAGAAAACCAAGTCAATGGCTGTTCCAGTGTAAATGGTACCAAGTAGGTTACTGAATTCAGCTTGCATTGGAGTATTCCATGGCACTGAGCACTCTACATGCATTATCTGTACAGTTCCAAACCACCCAGAGTAGTTATGTTCACAACCTTACCACAGAATGAATTGAATAGAAAGTAATGCATTCAACTCAATGGAGTGTACAGTTCAATTTTGCTGATAACTACTATGTGCTGACATGATCTAAACATTGTTATCACACTAGCCATATGATTTAGATTTGTCTGCAACCAATTTTATCAGTGTGCTACCTATTCTCCAGAAGTTACTTTCAGTAACATTACATTCTCTACACAGTGGAACTTTAGCCTTTGCAGAAGTAAACCAGTTCAATGGCTGTTCCACTGTAAATGGTACCAGGTATGTTAGTGAATTCACCTTGCATTGGAGTATTCCATGGCACTGAGCAATCTACATGCAAAATCTATACAGTTCCAAACCACCCAGAGTAGTTATGTACACAACCTTACCACAGAATGAATTGAATAGAAAGTAATGCATTCAACTGAATGGAGTGTACAGTTCAATTTTGCTGATAACTACTATGTGCTAACATGATCTAAACATTTTTAGCAGACTATCCATATGATTTAGAGTTGTCTGCAACCAATTTTATGAGTGTGCTACCTATGCAGCAGAAGTTACTTTCAGTAACATTACCTTCTCTACACAGTGGAACTTTAGCCTTTGCAGAAGAAAACCAAGACAATGGGTGTTCCACTGTAAATGGTACCAAGTAGGTTACTGAATTCAGCTTGCATTGGAGTATTCCATGGCACTGAGCACTCTACATGCAAAATCTATACAGTTCCAAACCACCCAGAGTAGTTATGTACACAACCTTACCACAGAATGCATTGAATAGAAAGTAATGCATTCAACTCAAAGGAGTGTACAGTTCAATTTTGCTGATACCTACTATGTGCTAACATAATCTAAACATTGTTAGCGCACTAACCATATGATTTAGAGTTGTCTGCAACCAATTTTATGAGTGTGCTACCTATGCTCCAGAAGTTACTTTCAGTAACATTACCTTCACTGCACAGTGGAACTTTAGCCTTTGCAGAAGTAAACCAGTTCAATGGCTGTTCCACTGTAAATGGTCCCAGGTATGTTAGTGAATTCACCTTGCATTGGAGTATTCCATGGCACTGAGCAATCTACATGCAAAATCTATACAGTTCCAAACCACCCAGAGTAGTTATGTACACAACCTTACCACAGAATGAATTGAATAGAAAGTATTGCATTCAACTGAATGGAGTGTACAGTTCAATTTTGCTGATAACTACTATGTGCTGACATGATCTAAACATTGTTAGCACACTATCCATATGATTTAGAGTTGTCTGCAACCAATTTTATGAGTGTGCTACCTATGCAGCAGAAGTTTCAGTAACATTACCTTCTCTACACAGTGGAACTTTAGCCTTTACAGAAGGAAACATAGTCAATGGCTGTTCCACTGTAAATGGGACCAAGTAGGTTACTGAATTCAGCTTGCATTGGAGTATTCCATTGCACTGAGCACTCTACATGCAATATCTGTACAGTTCCAAACCACCCAGAGTAGTTAAGTACACAACCTTACCACAGAATGAATTTAATAGAAAGTAAAGCATTCAACTCAATGGAGTGTACAGTTCAATTTAGCTGATAACTACTATGTGCTGACATGATCTAAACATTGTTTGCACACTAGCCATATGATTTAGAGTTGTCTGCAACCAATTTTATGAGTGTGCTACCTATGCAGCAGAAGTTACTTTCAGTACCATTACATTCTCTACACAGTGGAACTTTAGCGTTTGCAGAAGTAAACCAAGTCAATGGCTGTTCCACTGTAAATGGTACCAGGTAGGTTAGTGAATTCACCTTGCTGTGGAGTATTCCTTGGCACTGAGCACTCTACATGCATTGTCTGTACAGTTCCAAACCACCCAGAGTAGTTATGTTCACAACCTTACCACAGAATGAATTGAATAGAAAGTAATGCATTCAACTCAATGGAGTTTACAGTTCAATTTTGCTGATAACTACTACGTGCTGACATGATCTAAACATTGTTATCACACTAACCATATGATTTAGATTTGTCTGCAACCAATTTGATGAGTGTGCTACCTATTCTCCAGAAGTTACTTTCAGTAACATTACATTCTCCACACAGTGGAACTTTAGCCTTTGCAGAAGTAAACCAAGTCAATGGCTGTTCCACTGTAAATGGTACCAGGTAGGTTAGTGAATTCTACTTGCATTGGAGTATTCAATGGCACTGAGCACTCTACAAGCAAAAGCTATACAGTTCCAAACCACCCAGAGTAGTTATGTACACAACCTTACCACAGAATGCATTGAATAGAAAGTAATGCATTCAACTCAAAGGAGTGTACAGTACAATTTTGCTGATACCTACTATGTGCTAACATAATCTAAACATTGTTAGCGCACTAACCATATGATTTAGAGTTGTCTGAAACCAATTTTATGAGTGTGCTACCTCTGGTCCAGAAGTTACTTTCAGTAACATTACCTTCACTGCACAGTGGAACTTTAGCCTTTGCAGAAGTAAACCAAGTCAATGGCTGTTCCACTGTAAATGGTACCAGGTAGGTTAGTGAATTCAGATTGCATTGGAGTATTCCATGGCACTGAGCACTCTACATGCAATATGTATACAGTTCCAAACCACCCAGTGTAGTGATGTACACAACTTACCACAGAATGCATTGAATGGAAAGTAATGCATTCAACTGAATGGAGTGTACTGTTCAAATTTGCTGATAACTACTATGTGCTGACATGATCTAAACATTGTTATCACACTATCCATATGATTTAGAGTTGACTGCAACTAATTTTATGAGTGTGCTACCTATGCAGCAGAAGTTACTTTCAGTAACATTACCTTCTCTACACAGTGGAACTTTAGCCTTTGCAGAAGAAAACCAAGTCAATGGCTGTTCCACTGTAAATGGTACCAAGTAGGTTACTGAATTCAGCTTGCATTGGAGTATTCCATGGCACTGAGCACTCTACATGCAACATCTATACAGTTCCAAACCACCCAGAGTAGTTATGTACACAACCTTACCACAGAATGAATTTAATAGAATGTAAAGCATTCACCTCAATGGAGTGTACAGTTCAATTTCGCTGATAACTACTATGTGCTGACATGATCTAAACATTGATTGCACACTAGCCATATGATTTAGAGTTGTCTGCAACCAATTTTATGAGTGTGCTACCTAAGCAGCAGAAGTTACTTTTAGTAACATTACCTTCTCTAAACAGTGGAACTTTAGCCTTTGCAGAAGAAAACCAAGTCAATGGCTGTTCCACTGTAAATGGTACCAAGTAGGTTACTGAATTCAGCTTGCATTGGTGTATTCAATGGCACTGAGCACTCTACATGCAATATCTGTACAGTTCCAAACCACCCAGATTAGTTATGTACACAACCTTACCACAGAATGCATTGAATAGAAAGTAATGCATTCAACTCAAAGGAGTGTACAGTTCAATTTTGCTGATACCTACTATGTGCTAACATAATCTAAACATTGTTAGCGCACTAACCATATGATTTAGGGTTGTCTGCAACCAATTTTATGAGTGTGCTACCTATGGTCCAGAAGTTACTTTCAGTAACATTACCTTCACTGCACAGTGGAACTTTAGCCTTTGCAGAAGTAAACCAAGTCAATGGCTGTTCCACTGTAAATGGTACCAGGTAGGTTAGTGAATTCAGCTTGCATTGGAGTATTCCATGGCACTGAGAACTCTACATGCATTATCTGTACAGTTACAAACCACCCAGAGTAGTTATGTTCACAACCTTACCACAGAATGAATTGAATAGAAAGTAATGCATTCAACTCAATGGAGTTAACAGTTCAATTTTGCTGATACCTACTACGTGCTGACATGATCTAAACATTGTTATCACACTAACCATATGATTTAGATTTGTCTGCAACCAATTTGATGAGTGTGCTACCTATTCTCCAGAAGTTACTTTCAGTAACATTACCTTCTCTACACAGTGGAACTTTAGCCTTTGCAGAAGAAAATCAAGTCAATGGCTGTTCCACTGTAAATGGTATCAGGTAGGTTACTGAATTCAGCTTGCATTGGAGTATTCCATGGCACTGAGCACTCTGCATGCATTATCTGTACAGTTCCAAACCACCCAGAGTAGTTATGTACACAACTTACCACAGAATGCATTGAATACAAAGTAATGCTTTCAAATCAATGGAGAGTACAGTTCAATTTTGCTGATAACTACTATGTGCTGACATGATGTATACATTGTTAGCACACTGTCCATATGATTTCGAGTTGTCTGCAGCCAATTTTATGAGTGTGCTACCTATGCAGCAGAAGTTACTTTCATTAACATTACCTTCTCTACACAGTGGAACTTTAGTCTTTGTAGAAGTAAACCAAGTCAATGGCTGTTCCAGTGTAAATGGTACCAGGTAGGTTAGTGAATTCTACTTGCATTGGAGTATTCAATGGCACTGAGCACTCTACAAGCAAAAGCTATACAGTTCCAAACCACCCAGAGTAGTTATGTACACAACCTTACCACAGAATGCATTGAATAGAAAGTAATGCATTCAACTCAAAGGAGTGTACAGTACAATTTTGCTGATACCTACTATGTGCTAACATAATCTAAACATTGTTAGCGCACTAACCATATGATTTAGAGTTGTCTGAAACCAATTTTATGAGTGTGCTACCTCTGGTCCAGAAGTTACTTTCAGTAACATTACCTTCACTGCACAGTGGAACTTTAGCCTTTGCAGAAGTAAACCAAGTCAATGGCTGTTCCACTGTAAATGGTACCAGGTAGGTTAGTGAATTCAGATTGCATTGGAGTATTCCATGGCACTGAGCACTCTACATGCAATATGTATACAGTTCCAAACCACCCAGTGTAGTGATGTACACAACTTACCACAGAATGCATTGAATAGAAAGTAATGCATTCAACTGAATGGAGTGTACTGTTCAAATTTGCTGATAACTACTATGTGCTGACATGATCTAAACATTGTTATCACACTATCCATATGATTTAGAGTTGACTGCAACTAATTTTATGAGTGTGCTACCTATGCAGCAGAAGTTACTTTCAGTAACATTACCTTCTCTACACAGTGGAACTTTAGCCTTTGCAGAAGAAAACCAAGTCAATGGCTGTTCCACTGTAAATGGTACCAAGTAGGTTACTGAATTCAGCTTGCATTGGAGTATTCCATGGCACTGAGCACTCTACATGCAACATCTATACAGTTCCAAACCACCCAGAGTAGTTATGTACACAACCTTACCACAGAATGAATTTAATAGAATGTAAAGCATTCACCTCAATGGAGTGTACAGTTCAATTTCGCTGATAACTACTATGTGCTGACATGATCTAAACATTGATTGCACACTAGCCATATGATTTAGAGTTGTCTGCAACCAATTTTATGAGTGTGCTACCTAAGCAGCAGAAGTTACTTTTAGTAACATTACCTTCTCTAAACAGTGGAACTTTAGCCTTTGCAGAAGAAAACCAAGTCAATGGCTGTTCCACTGTAAATGGTACCAAGTAGGTTACTGAATTCAGCTTGCATTGGTGTATTCAATGGCACTGAGCACTCTACATGCAATATCTGTACAGTTCCAAACCACCCAGATTAGTTATGTACACAACCTTACCACAGAATGCATTGAATAGAAAGTAATGCATTCAACTCAAAGGAGTGTACAGTTCAATTTTGCTGATACCTACTATGTGCTAACATAATCTAAACATTGTTAGCGCACTAACCATATGATTTAGGGTTGTCTGCAACCAATTTTATGAGTGTGCTACCTATGGTCCAGAAGTTACTTTCAGTAACATTACCTTCACTGCACAGTGGAACTTTAGCCTTTGCAGAAGTAAACCAAGTCAATGGCTGTTCCACTGTAAATGGTACCAGGTAGGTTAGTGAATTCAGCTTGCATTGGAGTATTCCATGGCACTGAGAACTCTACATGCATTATCTGTACAGTTACAAACCACCCAGAGTAGTTATGTTCACAACCTTACCACAGAATGAATTGAATAGAAAGTAATGCATTCAACTCAATGGAGTTAACAGTTCAATTTTGCTGATACCTACTACGTGCTGACATGATCTAAACATTGTTATCACACTAACCATATGATTTAGATTTGTCTGCAACCAATTTGATGAGTGTGCTACCTATTCTCCAGAAGTTACTTTCAGTAACATTACCTTCTCTACACAGTGGAACTTTAGCCTTTGCAGAAGAAAATCAAGTCAATGGCTGTTCCACTGTAAATGGTATCAGGTAGGTTACTGAATTCAGCTTGCATTGGAGTATTCCATGGCACTGAGCACTCTGCATGCATTATCTGTACAGTTCCAAACCACCCAGAGTAGTTATGTACACAACTTACCACAGAATGCATTGAATACAAAGTAATGCTTTCAAATCAATGGAGAGTACAGTTCAATTTTGCTGATAACTACTATGTGCTGACATGATGTATACATTGTTAGCACACTGTCCATATGATTTCGAGTTGTCTGCAGCCAATTTTATGAGTGTGCTACCTATGCAGCAGAAGTTACTTTCATTAACATTACCTTCTCTACACAGTGGAACTTTAGTCTTTGTAGAAGTAAACCAAGTCAATGGCTGTTCCAGTGTAAATGGTACCAAGTAGGTTACTGAATTCAGCTTGCATTGGAGTCTTCCATGGCACTGAACACTCTACATGCATTATCTGTACAGTTCCAAACCACCCAGAGTAGTTATGTTCACAACCTTACCACAGAATGAATTGAATAGAAAGTAATGCATTCAACTCAATGGAGTGTACAGTTCAATTTTGCTGATAACTACTATGAGCTGACATGATCTAAACATTGTTATCACACTAGCCATATGATTTAGAGTTGTCTGCAACCAATTTTATGAGTGTGCTACCTATTCTCCAGAAGTTACTTTCAGTAACATTACATTCTCTACACAGTGGAACTTTAGCCTTTGCAGAAGTAAACCAGTTCAATGGCTGTTCCACTGTAAATGGTACCAGGTATGTTAGTGAATTCACCTTGCATTGGAGTATTCCATGGCACTGAGCAATCTACATGCAAAATCTATACAGTTCCAAACCACCCAGAGTAGTTATGTACACAACCGTACCACAGAATGAATTGAATAGAAAGTAATGCATTCAACTGAATGGAGTGTACAGTTCAATTTTGCTGATAACTACTATGTGCTAACCTGATCTAAACATTGTTAGCACACTATCCATATGATTTAGAGTTCTCTGCAACCAATTTTATGAGTGTTCTACCTATGCAGCAGAAGTTACTTTCAGTAACATTACCTTCTCTACACAGTGGAACTTTAGCCTTTGCAGAAGAAAACCAAGTCAATGGCTGTTCCACTGTAAATGGTACCAAGTAGGTTACTGAATTCAGCTTGCATTGGTGTATTCAATGGCACTGAGCACTCTACATGCAATATCTGTACAGTTCCAAACCACCCAGAGTAGTTAGGTACACAACCTTACCACAGAATGCATTGAATAGAAAGTAATGCATTCAACTCAAAGGAGTGTACAGTTCAATTTTGCTGATACCTACTATGTGCTAACATAATCTAAACATTGTTAGCGCACTAACCATATGATTTAGAGTTGTCTGCAACCAATTTTATGAGTGTGCTACCTATGGTCCAGAAGTTACTTTCAGTAACATTACCTTCACTGCACAGTGGAACTTTAGCCTTTGCAGAAGTAAACCAAGTCAATGGCTGTTCCACTGTAAATGGTACCAGGTAGGTTAGTGAATTCAGCTTGCATTGGAGTATTCCATGGCACTGAGAACTCTACATGCATTATCTGTACAGTTACAAACCACCCAGAGTAGTTATGTTCACAACCTTACCACAGAATGAATTGAATAGAAAGTAATGCATTCAACTCAATGGAGTTAACAGTTCAATTTTGCTGATACCTACTACGTGCTGACATGATCTAAACATTGTTATCACACTAACCATATGATTTAGATTTGTCTGCAACCAATTTGATGAGTGTGCTACCTATTCTCCAGAAGTTACTTTCAGTAACATTACATTCTCTACACAGTGGAACTTTAGCCTTTGCAGAAGTAAACCAGGTCAATGGCTGTTCCACTGTAAATGGTACCAGGTATGTTAGTGAATTCACCTTGCATTGGAGTATTCCATGGCACTGAGCACTCTACATGCAAAATCTATACAGTTCCAAACCACCCAGAGTAGTTATGTACACAACCTTACCACAGAATGAATTGAATAGAAAGTAATGCATTCAAATCAATGGAGTGTACAGTTCAATTTTGCTGATAACTACTATGTGCTGACATGATCTAAACATTGTTATCACACTAACCATATGATTTAGAGTTGTCTGCAACCAATTTTATGAGTTTGCTACCTTTTCTCCAGAAGTTACTTTCAGTAACATTACATTCTCTGCACAGTGGAACTTTAGCCTTTGCAGAAGTAAACCGAGTCAAAGGCTGTTCCACTGTAAATGGTACCAGGTAGGTTACTGAATTCAGATTGCATTGGAGTATTCCATGGCACTGAGCACTCTACATGCAATATGTATACAGTTCCAAACCACCCAGTGTAGTGATGTACACAACTTACCACAGAATGCATTGAATACAAAGTAATGCATTCAAATCAATGGAGAGTACAGTTCAATTTTGCTGATAACTACTATGTGCTGACATGATGTATACATTGTTAGCACACTGTCCATATGATTTCGAGTTGTCTGCAGACAATTTTATGAGTGTGCTACCTATGCAGCAGAAGTTACTTTCAGTAACATTACCTTCTCTACACAGTGGAACTTTAGCCTTTGCAGAAGAAAATCAAGTCAATGGCTGTTCCACTGTAAATGGTACCAAGTAGGTTACTGAATTCAGCTTGCATTGGAGTATTCCATGGCACTGAGCACTCTACATGCAACATCTATACAGTTCCAAACCACCCAGAGTAGTTATGTACACAACCTTACCACAGAATGAATTTAATAGAATGTAAAGCATTCAACTCAATGGAGTGTACAGTTCAATTTCGCTGATAACTACTATGTGCTGACATGATCTAAACATTGTTTGCACACTAGCCATATGATTTAGAGTTGTCTGCAACCAATTTTATGAGTGTGCTACCTATGCAGCAGAAGTTACTTTTAGTAACATTACCTTCTCTAAACAGTGGAACTTTAGCCTTTGCAGAAGAAAACCAAGTCAATGGCTGTTCCACTGTAAATGGTACCAAGTAGGTTACTGAATTCAGCTTGCATTGGAGTATTCCATGGCACTGAGCACTCTACATGCAATATCTGTACAGTTCCAAACCACCCAGAGTAGTTATGTACACAACCTTACCACAGAATGAATTGAATAGAAAGTAATGCATTCAACTGAATGGAGTGTACTGTTCAATTTTGCTGATAACTACTATGTGCTGACATGATCTAAACATTGTTATCACACTATCCATATGATTTAGAGTTGACTGCAACTAATTTTATGAGTGTGCTACCTATTCTCCAGAAGTTACTTTCAGTAACATTACATTCTCTACACAGTGGAACTTTAGCGTTTGCAGAAGTAAACCAAGTCAATGGCTGTTCCACTGTAAATGGTACCAGGTAGGTTAGTGAATTCACCTTGCTTTGGAGTATTCCATGGCACTGAGCAATCTACATGCAAAATCTATACAGTTCCAAAACACCCAGAGTAGTTATGTACACAACCTTACCACAGAATGAATTGAATAGAAAGTAATGCATTCAACTGAATGGAGTGTACAGTTCAATTTTGCTGATAACTACTATGTGCTAACATGATCTAAACATTGTTAGCACACTATCCATATGATTTAGAGTTGTCTGCAACCAATTTTATGAGTGTGCTACCTATGCAGCAGAAGTTACTTTCAGTAACATTACCTTCTCTACACAGTGGAACTTTAGCCTTTGCAGAAGAAAACCAAATCAATGGCTGTTCCACTGTAAATGGTACCAAGTAGGATACTGAATTCAGCTTGCATTGGAGTATTCCATGGCACTGAGCACTCTACATGCAATATCTGTACAGTTCCAAACCACCCAGAGTAGTTATGTACACAACCTTACCACAGAATGAATTTAATAGAATGTAAAGCTTTCAACTCAATGGAGTGTACAGTTCAATTTCGCTGATAACTACTATGTGCTGACATGATCTAAACATTGTTTGCACACTAGCCATATGATTTAGAGTTGTCTGCAACCAATTTTATGAGTGTGCTACCTATGCAGCAGAAGTTACTTTTAGTAACATTACCTTCTCTAAACAGTGGAACTTTAGCCTTTGCAGAAGAAAACCAAGTCAATGGCTGTTCCACTGTAAATGGTACCAAGTAGGTTACTGAATTCAGCTTGCATTGGAGTATTCCATGGCACTGAGCACTCTACAGGCAATATCTGTACAGTTCCAATCCACCCAGAGTAGTTATGTACACAACCTTACCACAGAATGAATTGAATAGAAAGTAATGCATTCAACTCAATGGAGTGTACAGTTCAATTTTGCTGATAACTACTATGTGCTGACATGATCTAAACATTGTTATCACACTAACCATATGATTTAGAGTTGTCTGCAACCAATTTTATGAGTGTGCTACCTTTTCTCCAGAAGTTACTTTCAGTAACATTACATTCTCTACACAGTGGAACTTTAGCCTTTGCAGAAGAAAACCAAGTCAATGGCTGTTCCACTGTAAATGGTACCAAGTAGGTTACTGAATTCAGCTTGCATTGGAGTATTCCATGGCCCTGAGCACTCTACATGCAAAATCTATACAGTTCCAAACCACCCAGAGTAGTTATGTACACAACCTTACCACAGAATGCATTGAATAGAAAGTAATGCATTCAACTCAAAGGAGTGTACAGTTCAATTTTGCTGATACCTACTATGTGCTAACATAATCTAAACATTGTTAGCGCACTAACCATATGATTTAGAGTTGTCTGCAACCAATCTTATGAGTGTGCTACCTATGGTCCAGAAGTTACTTTCAGTAACATTACCTTCACTGCACAGTGGAACTTTAGCCTTTGCAGAAGTAAACCAAGTCAATGGCTGTTCCACTGTAAATGGTACCAGGTAGGTTAGTGAATTCAGCTTGCATTGGAGTATTCCATGGCAATGAGAACTCTACATGCATTATCTGTACAGTTCCAAACCACCCAGAGTAGTTATGTTCACAACCTTACCACAGAATGAATTGAATAGAAAGTAATGCATTCAACTCAATGGAGTTTACAGTTCAATTTTGCTGATACCTACTACGTGCTGACATGATCTAAACATTGTTATCACACTAAACATATGATTTGATTTGTCTGCAACCAATTTGATGAGTGTGCTACCTATTCTCCAGAAGTTACTTTCTGTAACATTACCTTCTCTACACAGTGGAAGTTTAGTCTTTGTAGAAGTAAACCAAGTCAATGGCTGTTCCAGTGTAAATGGTACCAAGTAGGTTACTGAATTCACCTTGCATTGGAGTCTTCCATGGCACTGAGCACTCTACATGCATTATCTGTACAGTTCCAAACCACCCAGAGTAGTTATGTTCACAACCTTACCACAGAATGAATTGAATAGAAAGAAATGCATTCAACTCAATGGAGTGTACAGTTCAATTTTGCTGATAACTACTATGTGCTGACATGATCTAAACATTGTTATCCCACTAGCCATATGATTTAGATTTGTCTGCAACCAATTTTATGAGTGTGCTACCTATGCAGCAGAAGTTACTTTCAGTAACATTACCTTCTCTACACAGTGGAACTTTAGCCTTTGCAGAAGTAAACCGAGTCAAAGGCTGTTCCACTGTAAATGGTACCAGGTAGGTTACTGAATTCAGATTGCATTGGAGTATTCCATGGCACTGAGCACTCTACATGCAATATCTATACAGTTCCAAACCACCCAGTGTAGTTATGTACACAACTTACCGCAGAATGCATTGAATACAAAGTAATGCATTCAAATCAGTGGAGAGTACAGTTCAATTTTGCTGATAACTACTATGTGCTGACATGATGTACACATTGTTAGCACACTGTCCATATGATTTCGAGTTGTCTGCAGCCAATTTTATGAGTGTGCTACTGTTACGTACTCGTGACACATGACAGTGGAGCCCTTGTCATGTGACTGGGGTTGAAGCTGTACTGGACTTGAGGTGATGGTCTTCTGATGGTGGAATGACATCATTTTCCCGCCAGTAGAGATCATGTGATGGGTTTTTTTACAGGTTATAAAAGGTAGACCCCACCCTGTGAGGAGGGGCAGTTCGTGGCTGGATTTGCCAAGTTGACTTCATGCCACTGCGTGTTTGAAGTGATGACGCAGTTTAGTTGAAGGATGAAGTTTTTATTTAATGCCTAAAGTTTAAAAGGTTAATGCCAACAGGTTCTTTATGATTCTGTTAGTTTGAGAATTAAAGGAGAGTGAAGATTCAAGGTTGGAAGTTAAAGATCGAGGAGAATCGCTTTCTACGGTGAAACGGGGGCGACCTTTGTTTGATCCTTATTTGGAAGGATTTCGTTGACTATCTTCGTGTTAATCCCTAGGTTTACCTAGAAAGGATTGAAGGTAGTGGAGAAGGAAAGGTCAGTGCCTTTAAGCCGTTCTGTTTCGTAAATTCTTCGTGGGAATTTCGACGTCGGGAATCGAAGCAAGCGACGTGAAAGAGAACTTAAATCGTCCTGTAAAGTCTCTCCTTTTAAATGGACTGTGAGCATATTGAACTTTTGGCAATATCACTTTAAGAACTGTTTTGGAATATCACTTTAAGAACTGTTTTGGAATATCACTTTAAAGAACTGTTTTGGAATATCACTTTACGAACTGTTTGAACAGCCGCTCAGCAGCTGTTTCCGGTTACGGTAGTGTTTGTTTACTTTTGGGGGGGTTGTTTTCTGTGTTTAATAAACGTGTTGTTTTATTATAAGAAACCCTTGCCGAACTCATATATTTATTGTTGCCTGAATACGTAACATTAAATATGGGGGCTGCGTCGGGATTGAATTTTTTTAGTTTAAATGCTTGCTAACTTTTAAATCGGTGTTTTGGAAACGGGGATTACTCGGTTCTTTTGTTTGGCTTGTTGTGGTATTCGGCAGCAATGAATATTGATGAGTTTCTGGCTTCGCCAGCTGCAGAGGTGTTGGCGACGGCGAAAAAAACTGAGGTGTTTGAGATAGCTAGTAGATTGCAACTTAAAGGTATTTTGCAGACTACTTCTAAGGCTGTAATACAGAGGAAAATCGCGTCACACTATGTGGATTCGGGTGTTTTTTATGAATCGATTTTAGAGTCGTTTCAAATAAGTAATCTGGAGATGCAGTTGCAAATCGAACAAATGAAATTGGAACAAAGTAAAGCTGATTTGGAGAGGTGTAAATTGGAGATGGAACAAAAGAAGAGAGAATTTGCATATGCAATGGAGGAATTAAAGTTTGGAAATCAGTCTTCTGGTTCTAAAAAAACGTTTGTTGCTAGTCAAGAAATTAAATTGGTCCCTCCATTTAGTGAAACAGAAGTGGAAAGGTATTTTCAACATTTTGAAACTATTGCTCTGATGTCAGAGTGGCCGAAAGATAAATGGTCAGTGTTGTTACAGAGTGTAATTAAAGGCAAAGCACAACAAGTTTACACAGCTTTAACAGCTGCACAAGCTCTTGATTATGATATTGTAAAGAGTCATATTTTAAACGCGTATGAGTTAGTCCCAGAAGCATATAGGGAAAGATTCAGAAGTTTGAAAAAGTCTGTGGAAAAAACTTATGTGGAATTTGCCTATGATAAAGCTATGTGTTTTGAGAGATGGGTTTCTTCTAAAAATGTAAATGGGGACTATGATACATTGAGAGAGCTGATTTTAATGGAGGAATTTAAAAGAAGCATTCCTGTTGAAGTAAGGACCTACTTAAATGAGAAGGATACTGATAAATTGCAGGACTGTGCTAGATTAGCTGATGAGTATGTTTTGATCCATAAGAACAAATTTCCTCAGGGCAGAATTTTTAAGAGGAAAAATAACATGGAGACTCCAGGTAAATCTGAAATTAAATCGGAGGTTAATGAGGAAGTTGATGAGAAAGGAAAGCCAGTGAAGGAAAGACAGTTTGGTCTTACTTGTAACTATTGTAAGAAGCCTGGCCATGTAATAGCTAACTGTTTCAAATTGAAAAAGAAAGAGAAGGAAGCAGTTCCAGATGCTTGTGTGCAACATACTGAAGCACATGTAAAGTTACAGGGTTTGATAAAAACAAATGAGGCTTTGTTAGAGTCTGACCAAGTTAGAAAGGGATATGATCATTTTGTAACTGAAGGGTTTGTATCCTTGAAGGAAGGATCTACTCTAGTGCCAATAAAAATCCTTAGGGATACTGGTGCTTCTCAATCATTGATGTTAGACAGTGTGTTGAAGTTTAATGAAGAGTCTGATACTGGTGAGGTAAATTACATAAGAGGTGTTGGAAGTGATTTTATGCCTGTACATTTACATAAAGTAAATTTAAAGTCAGGGTTAGTTACAGGATTTGTTAAAGTAGGATTACAGCATAGCTTACCTGTGAATGGTATTTCTTTATTGTTAGGTAATGACTTGGCAGGTGGACAAGTTTTTCCTGAAGTGCATTTGACAATGGAGTCAGAGGAACCAGAGTTGAATTCTAACACAGATTCTTCCTGTGTTGTGACTAGAGCTATGGCTAAAAAGATTGATGCGCAGAATGAGGTTGTTATTCAGGACTGTTCAACTCAGGATTCGAGTTTTGAGGATGTGTCAGAGACTTTCTTATCTTCGTTGTTTGAACAAGATTCTGGGAGTAAGTCTGACTATAAAGATTTATCTTTGTCTCGGAAGGAGATGATAGCAGAGCAGAATAGAGATTCTGAGATTATAAAATTAAAAGAGCAGGTTTTACTAGATAGTGAAATTGATAAAGACGCTAGGATGAGGATGTTTAAGCCTGGAGATAAGGTGTTGGTTCTTTTCCCAGTGCAGACAAATCCTTTACAAGCTAGATTTCATGGTCCTTATGAAATTGTGTCTAAAATTAATGATGTGGATTACGTGGTAAAAACTCCAGATCGTAGAAGGTCAACACAACTTTGCCATATAAATATGTTGAAACCATATTTTGAGAAACAATCTGATACTGTGACTGTTGTGGTTAGTGAGAATGAGTTTGATTTAACTAGGAACGTGATAGATGATTCATCTGACTTTCATTCTAAATCCAACATTGTTTCTGTTAGGTTACCAAATTCAACCATTCTGGAAAATATTGATGAAAAATTAGCACATTTACAGTTAGAGCAGAGACAATAGAGAAAGAATTGTTATCTCTTGTTTTAGCTTTGGAATATTTTGAGGTATATGTTAGTACAACTCAGAAACCACTTATTGTTTACACTGATCATAATCCGTTAGTTTTCTGAGTAAGATGAAAAACAAAAACAGAAGGTTATTAAATTGGAGTTTGATGTTACAAGAGTACAATATTGTGATAACTCATATTAAAGGTAAAGATAATGTGGTTGCTGATTGTCTATCTCGATGTTGAACGTACACTGTAATTTTTTTATGGAGTGGTTTTTTTTTCCAATTGTAACACTCCTACTGTATTGTGACTTATAAGCTGTTATATGATGGTGTTGTGGATTGTATATGTTATAAAATTTATACCTTTGTTTTTCTTGTAAGCAATTGTTAAAAATTTTTGTTCTTGTCAGACCAAAAATGTTTTTTTGGAGGGAGGTGTTACGTACTCGTGACACATGACAGTGGAGCCCTTGTCATGTGACTGGGGTTGAAGCTGTACTGGACTTGAGGTGATGGTCTTCTGATGGTGGAATGACATCATTTTCCCGCCAGTAGAGATCATGTGATGGGTTTTTTTACAGGTTATAAAAGGTAGACCCCACCCTGTGAGGAGGGGCAGTTCGTGGCTGGATTTGCCAAGTTGACTTCATGCCACTGCGTGTTTGAAGTGATGACGCAGTTTAGTTGAAGGATGAAGTTTTTATTTAATGCCTAAAGTTTAAAAGGTTAATGCCAACAGGTTCTTTATGATTCTGTTAGTTTGAGAATTAAAGGAGAGTGAAGATTCAAGGTTGGAAGTTAAAGATCGAGGAGAATCGCTTTCTACGGTGAAACGGGGGCGACCTTTGTTTGATCCTTATTTGGAAGGATTTCGTTGACTATCTTCGTGTTAATCCCTAGGTTTACCTAGAAAGGATTGAAGGTAGTGGAGAAGGAAAGGTCAGTGCCTTTAAGCCGTTCTGTTTCGTAAATTCTTCGTGGGAATTTCGACGTCGGGAATCGAAGCAAGCGACGTGAAAGAGAACTTAAATCGTCCTGTAAAGTCTCTCCTTTTAAATGGACTGTGAGCATATTGAACTTTTGGCAATATCACTTTAAGAACTGTTTTGGAATATCACTTTAAGAACTGTTTTGGAATATCACTTTAAAGAACTGTTTTGGAATATCACTTTACGAACTGTTTGAACAGCCGCTCAGCAGCTGTTTCCGGTTACGGTAGTGTTTGTTTACTTTTGGGGGGTTTGTTTTCTGTGTTTAATAAACGTGTTGTTTTATTATAAGAAACCCTTGCCGAACTCATATATTTATTGTTGCCTGAATACGTAACAGCTACCTATACAGCAGAAGTTACTTTCATTAACATTACCTTCTCTACACAGTGTAACTTTAGTCTTTGTAGAAGTAAACCAAGTCAATGGCTGTTCCAGTGTAAATGGTACCAAGTAGGTTACTGAATTCAGCTTGCATTGGAGTCTTCCATGGCACTGAGCACTCTACATGCATTATCTGTACAGTTCCAAACCACCCAGAGTAGTTATGTTCACAACCTTACCACAGAATGAATTAAATAGAAAGTAATGCATTCAACTCAATGGAGTGTACAGTTCAATTTTGCTGATAACTACTATGTGCTGACATGATCTAAACATTGTTATCACACTAGCCATATGATTTAGATTTGTCTGCAACCAATTTTATGAGCGTGCTACCTATTCTCCAGAAGTTACTTTCAGTAACATTACATTCTCTACACAGTGGAACTTTAGCCTTTGCAGAAGTAAACCAGTTCAATGGCTGTTCCTCTGTAAATGGTACCAGGTATGTTAGTGAATTCACCTTGCATTGGAGTATTCCATGGCACTGAGCAATCTACATGCAAAATCTATACAGTTCCAAACCACCCAGAGTAGTTATGTACACAACCTTACCACAGAATGAATTGAATAGAAAGTAATGCATTCAACTCAAAGGAGTGTACAGTTCAATTTTGCTGATAACTACTATGTGCTAACATGATCTAAACATTGTTAGCACACTATCCATATGATTTAGAGTTGTCTGCAACCAATTTTATGAGTGTGCTACCTATGCAGCAGAAGTTACTTTCAGTAACATTACCTTCTCTACACAGTGGAACTTTAGCCTTTGCAGAAGTAAACCGAGTCAAAGGCTGTTCCACTGTAAATGGTACCAGGTAGGTTACTGAATTCAGATTGCATTGGAGTATTCCATGGCACTGAGCACTCTACATGCAATATCTATACAGTTCCAAACCACCCAGTGTAGTTATGTACACATCTTACCACAGAATGCATTGAATACAAAGTAATGCATTCAAATCAGTGGAGAGTACAGTTCAATTTTGCTGATAACTACTATGTGCTGACATGATGTATACATTGTTAGCACGCTGTCCATATGATTTCGAGTTGTCTGCAGCCAATTTTATGAGTGTGCTACCTATGCAGCAGAAGTTACTTTCATTAACATTACCTTCTCTACACAGTGGAACTTTAGTCTTTGTAGAAGTAAACCAATCAATGGCTGTTCCAGTGTAAATGGTACAAAGTAGGTTACTGAATTCAGCTTGCATTGGAGTCTTCCATGGCACTGAGCACTCTACATGCATTATCTGTACAGTTCCAAACCACCCAGAGTAGTTATGTTCACAACCTTAACACAGAATGAATTGAATAGAAAGTAATGCATTCAACTCAATGGAGTGTACAGTTCAATTTTGCTGATAACTACTATGTGCTGACATGATCTAAACATTGTTATCACACTAGCCATATGATTTAGATTTGTCTGCAACCAATTTTATGAGTGTGCTACCTATTCTCCAGAAGTTACTTTCAGTAACATTACATTCTCTACACAGTGGAACTTTAGCCTTTGCAGAAGTAAACCAGTTCAATGGCTGTTCCACTGTAAATGGTAGCAGGTATGTTAGTGAATTCACCTTGCATTGGAGTATTCCATGGCACTGAGCAATCTACATGCAAAATCTATACAGTTCCAAACCACCCAGAGTAGTTATGTACACAACCTTACCACAGAATGAATTGAATAGAAAGTAATGCATTCAACTCAATGGAGTGTACAGTTCAATTTTGCTGATAACTACTATGTGCTAACATGATCTAAACATTGTTAGCACACTATCCATATGATTTAGAGTTGTCTGCAACCAATTTTATGAGTGTGCTACCTATGCAGCAGAAGTTACTTTCAGTAACATTACCTTCTCTACACAGTGGAACTTTAGCCTTTGCAGAAGTAAACCGAGTCAAAGGCTGTTCCACTGTAAATGGTACCAGGTAGGTTACTGAATTCAGATTGCATTGGAGTATTCCATGGCACTGAGCACTCTACATGCAATATCTATACAGTTCCAAACCACCCAGTGTAGTTATGTACACAACTTACCACAGAATGCATTGAATACAAAGTAATGCATTCAAATCAGTGGAGAGTACAGTTCAATTTTGCTGATAACTACTATGTGCTGACATGATGTATACATTGTTAGCACGCTGTCCATATGATTTCGAGTTGTCTGCAGCCAATTTTATGAGTGTGCTACCTATGCAGCAGAAGTTACTTTCATTAACATTACCTTCTCTACACAGTGGAACTTTAGTCTTTGTAGAAGTAAACCAAGTCAATGGCTGTTCCAGTGTAAATGGTACCAAGTAGGTTACTGAATTCACCTTGCATTGGAGTCTTCCATGGCACTGAGCACTCTACATGCATTATCTGTACAGTTCCAAACCACCCAGAGTAGTTATGTTCACAACCTTACCACAGAATGAATTAAATAGAAAGTAATGCATTCCACTCAATGGAGTGTACCGTTCAATTTTGCTGATAACTACTATGTGCTGACATGATCTAAACATTGTTATCACACTAGCCATATGATTTAGATTTGTCTGCAACCAATTTTATGAGCGTGCTACCTATTCTCCAGAAGTTACTTTCAGTAACATTACATTCTCTACACAGTGGAACTTTAGCCTTTGCAGAAGTAAACCAGTTCAATGGCTGTTCCACTGTAAATGGTACCAGGTATGTTAGTGAATTCACCTTGCACTGGAGTATTCCATGGCACTGAGCAATTTACATGCAAAATCTATACAGTTCCAAACCACCCAGAGTAGTTATGTACACAACCTTACCACAGAATGAATTGAATAGAAAGTAATGCATTCAACTCAAAGGAGTGTACAGTTCAATTTTGCTGATAACTACTATGTGCTAACATGATCTAAACATTGTTAGCACACTATCCATATGATTTAGAGTTGTCTGCAACCAATTTTATGAGTGTGCTACCTATGCAGCAGAAGTTACTTTCAGTAACATTACCTTCTCTACACAGTGGAACTTTAGCCTTTGCAGAAGTAAACCGAGTCAAAGGCTGTTCCACTGTAAATGGTACCAGGTAGGTTACTGAATTCAGATTGCATTGGAGTATTCCATGGCACTGAGCACTCTACATGCAATATCTATACAGTTCCAAACCACCCAGTGTAGTTATGTACACAACTTACCACAGAATGCATTGAATACAAAGTAATGCATTCAAATCAGTGGAGAGTACAGTTCAATTTTGCTGATAACTACTATGTGCTGACATGATGTATACATTGTTAGCACGCTGTCCATATGATTTCGAGTTGTCTGCAGCCAATTTTATGAGTGTGCTACCTATGCAGCAGAAGTTACTTTCATTAACATTACCTTCTCTACACAGTGGAACTTTAGTCTTTGTAGAAGTAAACCAAGTCAATGGCTGTTCCAGTGTAAATGGTACAAAGTAGGTTACTGAATTCAGCTTGCATTGGAGTCTTCCATGGCACTGAGCACTCTACATGCATTATCTGTACAGTTCCAAACCACCCAGAGTAGTTATGTTCACAACCTTACCACAGAATGAATTGAATAGAAAGTAATGCATTCAACTCAATGGAGTGTACAGTTCAATTTTGCTGATAACTACTATGTGCTGACATGATCTAAACATTGTTATCACACTAGCCATATGATTTAGATTTGTCTGCAACCAATTTTATGAGTGTGCTACCTATTCTCCAGAAGTTACTTTCAGTAACATTACATTCTCTACACAGTGGAACTTTAGCCTTTGCAGAAGTAAACCAGTTCAATGGCTGTTCCACTGTAAATGGTACCAGGTATGTTAGTGAATTCACCTTGCATTGGAGTATTCCATGGCACTGAGCAATCTACATGCAAAATCTATACAGTTCCAAACCACCCAGAGTAGTTATGTACACAACCTTACCACAGAATGAATTGAATAGAAAGTAATGCATTCAACTCAATGGAGTGTACTGTTCAATTTTGCTGATAACTACTATGTGCTAACATGATCTAAACATTGTTAGCACACTATCCATATGATTTAGAGTTGTCTGCAACCAATTTTATGAGTGTGCTACCTATGCAGCAGAAGTTACTTTCAGTAACATTACCTTCTCTACACAGTGGAACTTTAGCCTTTGCAGAAGAAAACCAAATCAATGGCTGTTCCACTGTAAATGGTACCAAGTAGGTTACTGAATTCAGCTTGCATTGGAGTATTCCATGGCACTGAGCACTCTACATGCAAAATCTATACAGTTCCAAACCACCCAGAGTAGTTATGTACACAACCTTACCACAGAATGCATTGAATAGAAAGTAATGCATTCAACTCAAAGGAGTGTACAGTTCAATTTTGCTGATACCTACTACGTGCTCACATGATCTAAACATTGTTAGCGCACTAACCATATGATTTAGAGTTGTCTGCAACCAATTTTATGAGTGTGCTACCTATGGTCCAGAAGTTACTTTCAGTAACATTACCTTCACTGCACAGTGGAACTTTAGCCTTTGCAGAAGTAAACCAAGTCAATGGCTGTTCCACTGTAAATGGTACCAGGTAGGTTAGTGAATTCAGCTTGCATTGGAGTATTCCATGGCACTGAGAACTCTACATGCATTATCTGTACAGTTCCAAACCACCCAGAGTAGTTATGTTCACAACCGTACCACAGAATGAAAGCAATGCATTCATCTCAATGGAGTGTACATTTCAATTTTGCTGATAACTACTATGTGCTGACATGATCTAAACTTTGTTATCACACTAACGATATGATTTAGATTTGTCTGCAACCAATTTTATGAGTGTGCTACCTATTCTCCAGAAGTTACTTTCAGTAACATTACATTCTCTACACAGTGGTACTTTAGCCTTTGCAGAAGTAAACCAAGTCAATGGCTGTTCCACTGTAAATGGTACCAAGTAGGTTACTGAATTCAGCTTGCATTGGAGTATTCCATGGCACTGAGCACTCTACATGCAATATCTGTACAGTTCCAAACCACCCAGAGTAGTTATGTACACAACCTTACCACAGAATGAATTAAATAGAAAGTAATGCATTCAACTCAATGGAGTGTACAGTTCAATTTTGCTGATAACTACTATGTGCTGACATGATCTAAACATTGTTATCACACTAGCCATATGATTTAGATTTGTCTGCAAACAATTTTATGAGTGTGCTACCTATTCTCCAGAAGTTACTTTCAGTAACATTACATTCTCTACACAGTGGAACTTTAGCCTTTGCAGAAGTAAACCAGTTCAATGGCTGTTCCACTGTAAATGGTACCAGGTATGTTAGTGAATTCACCTTGCATTGGAGTATTCCATGGCACTGAGCAATCTACATGCAAAATCTATACAGTTCCAAACCACCCAGAGTAGTTATGTACACAACCTTACCACAGAATGAATTGAATAGAAAGTAATGAATTCAACTGAATGGAGTGTACAGTTCAATTTTGCTGATAACTACTATGTGCTAACATGATCTAAACATTGTTAGCACACTATCCATATGATTTAGAGTTGTCTGCAACCAATTTTATGAGTGTGCTACCTATGCAGCAGAAGTTACTTTCAGTAACATTACCTTCTCTACACAGTGGAACTTTAACCTTTGCAGAAGTAAACCGAGTCAAAGGCTGTTCCACTGTAAATGGTACCAGGTAGGTTAATGAATTCAGATTGCATTGGAGTATTCCATGGCACTGAGCACTCTACATGCAATATCTATACAGGTCCAAACCACCCAGTGTAGTTATGTACACAACTTACCACAGAATGCATTGAATACAAAGTAATGCATTCAAATCAGTGGAGAGTACAGTTCAATTTTGCTGATAACTACTATGTGCTGACATGATGTATACATTGTTAGCACACTGTCCATATGATTTCAAGTTGTCTGCAGCCAATTTTATGAGTGTGCTACCTATGCAGCAGAAGTTTCTTTCATTAACATTACCTTCTCTACACAGTGGAACTTTAGTCTTTGTAGAAGTAAACCAAGTCAATGGCTGTTCCAGTGTAAATGGTACCAAGTAGGTTACTGAATTCAGCTTGCATTGGAGTCTTCCATGGCACTGAGCACTCTACATGCATTATCTGTACAGTTCCAAACCACCCAGAGTAGTTATGTTCACAACCTTACCACAGAATGAATTGAATAGAAAGTAATGCATTCAAATCAATGGAGTGTACAGTTCAATTTTGCTGATAACTACTATGTGCTGACATGATCTAAACATTGTTATCGCACTAGCCATATGATTTAGATTTGTCTGCAACCAATTTTATGAGTGTGCTACCTATTCTCCAGAAGTTACTTTCAGTAACATTACATTCTCTACACAGTGGAACTTTAGCCTTTGCAGAAGTAAACCAGTTCAATGGCTGTTCCACTGTAAATGGTACCAGGTATGTTAGTGAATTCACCTTGCATTGGAGTATTCCATGGCACTGAGCAATCTACATGCAAAATCTATACAGTTCCAAACCACCCAGAGTAGTTATGTACACAACCTTACCACAGAATGAATTGAATAGAAAGTGATGCATTCAACTGAATGGAGTGTACAGTTCAATTTTGCTGATAACTACTATGTGCTAACATGATCTAAACATTGTTAGCACACTATCCATATGATTTAGAGTTGTCTGCAACCAATTTTATGAGTGTGCTACCTATGCAGCAGAAGTTACTTTCAGTAACATTACCTTCTCTACACAGTGGAACTTTAGCCTTTGCAGAAGAAAACCAAGTCAATGGCTGTTCCACTGTAAATGGTACCAAATAGGTTACTGAATTCAGCTTGCATTGGAGTATTCCATGGCACTGAGCACTCTACATGCAAAATCTATACAGTTCCAAACCACCCAGAGTAGTTATGTACACAACCTTACCACAGAATGCATTGAATAGAAAGTAATGCATTCAACTCAAAGGAGTGTACAGTTCAATTTTGCTGATACCTACTATGTGCTCACATGATCTAAACATTGTTAGCGCACTAACCATATGATTTAGAGTTGTCTGCAACCAATTTTATGAGTGTGCTACCTATGGTCCAGAAGTTACTTTCAGTAACATTACCTTCACTGCACAGTGGAACTTTAGCCTTTGCAGAAGTAAACCAAGTCAATGGCTGTTCCACTGTAAATGGTACCAGGTAGGTTAGTGAATTCACCTTGCATTGGAGTATTCCATGGCACTGAGCAATCTACATGCAAAATCTATACAGTTCCAAACCACCCAGAGTAGTTATGTACACAACCTTACCACAGAATGAATTGAATAGAAAGTAATGCATTCAACTGAATGGAGTGTACAGTTCAATTTTGCTGATAACTACTATGTGCTGACATGATCTAAACATTGTTAGCACACTATCCATATGATTTAGAGTTGTCTGCAACCAATTTTATCAGTGTGCTACCTATGGTCCAGAAGTTACTTTCAGTAACATTACCTTCACTGCACAGTGGAACTTTAGCATTTGCAGAAGTAAACCAAGTCAATGGCTGTTCCACTGTAAATGGTACCAGGTAGGTTAGTGAATTCAGCTTGCATTGGAGTATTCCATGGCACTGAGAACTCTACATGCATTATCTGTACAGTTCCAAACCACCCAGAGTAGTTATGTTCACAACCTTACCACAGAATGAATTGAATAGAAAGTAATGCATTCAACTCAATGGAGTTTACAGTTCAATTTTGCTGATAACTACTACGTGCTGACATGATCTAAACATTGTTATCACACTAACCATATGATTTAGATTTGTCTGCAACCAATTTGATGAGTGTGCTACCTATTCTCCAGAAGTTACTTTCAGTAACATTACATTCTCCACACAGTGGAACTTTAGCCTTTGCAGAAGTAAACCAGGTCAATGGCTGTTCCACTGTAAATGGTACCAGGTATGTTAGTGAATTCACCTTGCATTGGAGTATTCCATGGCACTGAGCACTCTACATGCAAAATCTATACAGTTCCAAACCACCCAGAGTAGTTATGTACACAACCTTACCACAGAATGAATTGAATAGAAAGTAATGCATTCAACTGAATGGAGTGTACAGTTCAATTTTGCTGATAACTACTATGTGCTGACATGATCTAAACATTGTTAGCACACTATCCATATGATTTAGAGTTGTCTGCAAACAATTTTATGAGTGTGCTACCTATGCAGCAGAAGTTACTTTCAGTAACATTACCTTCTCTACACAGTGGAACTTTAGCCTTTGCAGAAGAAAACCAAGTCAATGGCTGTTCCACTGTAAATGGTACCAAGTAGGTTACTGAATTCAGCTTGCATTGGAGTATTCCATGGCACTGAGCACTCTACATGCAAAATCTATACAGTTCCAAACCACCCAGAGTAGTTATGTACACAACCTTACCACAGAATGCATTGAATAGAAAGTAATGCATTCAACTCAAAGGAGTGTACAGTTCAATTTTGCTGATACCTACTATGTGCTAATATGATCTAAACATTGTTAGCGCACTAACCATATGATTTAGATTTGTCTGCAACCAATTTGATGAGTGTGCTACCTATTCTCCAGAAGTTACTTTCAGTAACATTACATTCTCCACACAGTGGAACGTTAGCCTTTGCAGAAGTAAACCAGGTCAATGACTGTTCCACTGTAAATGGTACCAGGTATGTTAGTGAATTCACCTTGCATTGGAGTATTCCATGGCACTGAGCAATCTACATGCAAAATCTATACAGTTCCAAACCACACAGAGTAGTTATGTACACAACCTTACCACAGAATGAATTGAATAGAAAGTAATGCATTCAACTGAATGGAGTGTACAGTTCAATTTTGCTGATAACTACTATGTGCTGACATGATCTAAACATTGTTAGCACACTATCCATATGATTTAGAGTTGTCTGCAAACAATTTTATGAGTGTGCTACCTATGCAGCAGAAGTTACTTTCAGTAACATTACCTTCTCTACACAGTGGAACTTTAGCCTTTGCAGAAGAAAACCAAGTCAATGGCTGTTCCACTGTAAATGGTACCAAGTAGGTTACTGAATTCAGCTTGCATTGGAGTATTCCATGGCACTGAGCACTCTACATGCAAAATCTATACAGTTCCAAACCACCCAGAGTAGTTATGTACACAACCTTACCACAGAATGCATTGAATAGAAAGTAATGCATTCAACTCAAAGGAGTGTACAGTTCAATTTTGCTGATACCTACTATGTGCTAATATGATCTAAACATTGTTAGCGCACTAACCATATGATTTAGAGTTGTCTGCAACCAATTTTATGAGTGTGCTACCTATGGTCCAGAAGTTTCTTTCAGTAACATTACCTTCACTGCACAGTGGAACTTTAGCATTTGCAGAAGTAAACCAAGTCAATGGCTGTTCCACTGTAAATGGTACCAGGTAGGTTAGTGAATTCAGCTTGCATTGGAGTATTCCATGGCACTGAGAACTCTACATGCATTATCTGTACAGTTCCAAACCACCCAGAGTAGTTATGTTCACAACCTTACCACAGAATGAATTGAATAGAAAGTAATGCATTCAACTCAATGGAGTTTACAGTTCAATTTTGCTGATAACTACTACGTGCTGACATGATCTAAACATTGTTATCACACTAACCATATGATTTAGATTTGTCTGCAACCAATTTGATGAGTGTGCTACCTAGTCTCCAGAAGTTACTTTCAGTAACATTACATTCTCCACACAGTGGAACTTTAGCCTTTGCAGAAGTAAACCAGGTCAATGGCTGTTCCACTGTAAATGGTACCAGGTATGTTAGTGAATTCACCTTGCATTGGAGTATTCCATGGCACTGAGCACTCTACATGCAAAATCTATACAGTTCCAAACCACCCAGAGTAGTTATGTACACAACCTTACCACAGAATGAATTGAATAGAAAGTAATGCATTCAACTGAATGGAGTGTACAGTTCAATTTTGCTGATAACTACTATGTGCTGACATGATCTAAACATTGTTATCACACTATCCATATGATTTAGAGTTGTCTGCAAACAATTTTATGAGTGTGCTACCTATTCTCCAGAAGTTACTTTCAGTAACATTATATTCTCTACACAGTGGAACTTTAGCCTTTGCAGAAGTAAACCAAGTCAATGGCTGTTCCACTGTAAATGGTACCAGGTAGGTAAGTGAATTCTACTTGTATTGGAGTATTCAATGGCACTGAGCACTCTACAGGCAAAAGCTATACAGTTCCAAATCACCCAGAGTAGTTATGTACACAACATTACCACAGAATGCATTGAATAGAAAGTAATGCATTCAACTCAATAGAGTGTACAGTTCAATTTTGCTGATACCTACTATGTGCTAACATGATCTAAACATTGTTAGCGCACTAACCATATGATTTAGAGTTGTCTGCAAACAATTTTATGAGTGTGCTACCTATGGTCCAGAAGTTACTTTCAGTAACATTACCTTCACTGCACAGTGGAACTTTAGCCTTTGCAGAAGTAAACCAAGTCAATGGCTGTTCCACTGTAAATGGTACCAGGTAGGTTAGTGAATTCTACTTGCATTGGAGTATTCAATGGCACTGAGCACTCTACATGCAAAAGCTATACAGTTCCAAACCACCCAGAGTAGTTATGTACACAACCTTACCACAGAATGCATTGAATAGAAAGTAATGCATTCAACTCAATGGAGTGTACAGTTCAATTTTGCTGATACCTACTATGTGCTAACATGATCTAAACATTGTTAGCGCACTAACCATATGATTTAGAGTTGTCTGCAAACCATTTTATGAGTGTGCTACCTATGGTCCAGAAGTTACTTTCAGTAACATTACCTTCACTGCACAGTGGAACTTTAGCCTTTGCAGAAGTAAACCAAGTCAATGGCTGTTCCACTGTAAATGGTACCAAGTAGGTTATTGAATTCAGCTTGCATTGGAGTATTCCATGGCACTGAGCACTCTACATGCAATATCTATAAAGTTCCAAACCACCTAGTGTAGTTATGTACACAACTTACCACAGAATGCATTGAATACAAAGTAATGCATACAAATCAATGGAGAGTACAGTTCAATTTTGCTGATAACTACTATGTGCTGACATGATGTATACATTGTTAGTAGACTGTCCATATGATTTCGAGTTGTCTGCAGCCAATTTTATGAGTGTGCTACCTATGCAGCAGAAGTTACTTTCATTAACATTACCTTCTCTACACAGTGGAACGTTAGTCTTTGTAGAAGTAAACCAAGTCAACGGCTGTTCCAGTGTAAATGGTACCAAGTAGGTTACTGAATGCAGCTTGCATTGGAGTCTTCCATGGCACTGAGCACTCTACATGCATTATCTGTACAGTTCCAACCCACCCAGAGTAGTTATGTTCACAACCTTACCACAGAATGAATTGAATAGAAAGTAATGCATTCAACTCAATGGAGTGTACAGTTCAATTTTGCTGATAACTACTATGTGCTGACATGATCTAAACATTGTTATCACACTAACATATGATTTAGATTTGTCTGCAACCAATTTTATGAGTGTGCTACCTATTCTCCAGAAGTTACTTTCAGTAACATTACATTCTCTACACAGTGGAACTTTAGCCTTTGCAGAAGTAAACCAGTTCAATGGCTGTTCCACTGTAAATGGTACCAGGTATGTTAGTGAATTCACCTTGCATTGGAGTATTCCATGGCACTGAGCAATCTACATGCAAAATCTATACAGTTCCAAACCACCCAGAGTAGTTATGTACACAACCTTACCACAGAATGAATTGAATAGAAAGTAATGCATTCAACTGAATGGAGTGTACAGTTCAATTTTGCTGATACCTACTATGTGCTAACATGATCTAAACATTGTTCGCGCACTAACCATATGATTTAGAGTTGTCTGCAAACAATTTTATGAGTGTGCTACCTATCGTCCAGAAGTTACTTTCAGTAACATTACCTTCACTGAACAGTGGAACTTTAGCCTTTGCAGAAGTAAACCAAGTCAATGGCTGTTCCACTGTAAATAGTACCAAGTAGGTTATTGAATTCAGCTTGCATTGGAGTATTCCATGGCACTGAGCACTCCACATGCAATATCTGTACAGTTCCAAACCACCCAGAGTAGTTATGTACACAACCTTACCACAGAATGAATTGAATAGAAAGTAATGCATTCAACTCAATGGAGTGTACAGTTCAATTTTGCTGATAACTACTATGTGCTGACATGATCTAAACATTGTTATCACATTAACCATATGATTTAGAGTTGTCTGCAACCAATTTTATGAGTGTGCTACCTATTCTCCAGAAGTTACTTTCAGTAACATTACATTCTCTACACAGTGGAACTTTAGCCTTTGCAGAAGTAAACCAGTTCAATGGCTGTTCCACTGTAAATGGTACCAGGTATGTTAGTGAATTCACCTTGCATTGGAGTATTCCATGGCACTGAGCAATCTACATGCAAAATCTATACAGTTCCAATCCACCCAGAGTAGTTATGTACACAACCTTACCACAGAATGAATTGAATCGAAAGTAATGCATTCAACTGAATGGACTGTACAGTTCAATTTTGCTGATAACTACTATGTGCTGACATGATCTAAACATTGTTAGCACACTATCCATATGATTTAGAGTTGTCTGCAACCAATTTTATGAGTGTGCTACCTATGCAGCAGAAGTTACTTTCAGTAACATTACCTTCTCTACACAGTGGAACTTTAGCCTTTGCAGAAGAAAACCAAGTCAATGGCTGTTCCACTGTAAATGGTACCAGGTAGGTTAGTGAATTCAGCTTGCATTGGAGTATTCCATGGCACTGAGCACACTACATGTAAAATCTATACAGTTCCAAACCACCCAGAGTAGTTATGTACACAACACCACAGAATGAATTGAATAGAAAGTAATGCATTCAACTCAATGGAGTGTACAGTTCAATTTTGCTGATACCTACTCCGTGCTGACATGATCTAAACATTGTTATCACACTAACCATATGATTTAGAGTTTTCTGCAACCAATTTTATGAGTGTGCTACCTAAGCAGCAGAAGTTACTTTCAGTAACATTATCTTCTCTACACAGTGGAACTTTAGCCTTTGCAGAAGAAAACCAAGTCAATGGCTGTTCCACTGTAAATGGTACCAAGTAGGTTACTGAATTCAGCTTGCATTGGAGTATTCCATGGCACTGAGCACTCTACATGCAAAATCTATACAGTTCCAAACCACCCAGAGTAGTTATGTACACAACCTTACCACAGAATGAATTGAATAGAAAGTAATGCATTCAACTGAATGGAGTGTACAGTTCAATTTTGCTGATAACTACTATGTGCTGACATGATCTAAACATTGTTATCAGACTATCCATATGATTTAGAGTTGTCTGCAACCAATTTTATGAGTGTGCTACCTATTCTCCAGAAGTTACTTTCAGTAACATTATATTCTCTACACAGTGGAACTTTAGCCTTTGCAGAAGTAAACCAAGTCAATCGCTGTTCCACTGTAAATGGTACCAGGTAGGTAAGTGAATTCTACTTGCATTGGAGTATTCAATGGCACTGAGCACTCTACAGGCAAAAGCTATACAGTTCCAAATCACCCAGAGTAGTTATGTACACAACCTTACCACAGAATGCATTGAATAGAAAGTAATGCATTCAACTCAATGGAGTGTACAGTTCAATTTTGCTGATAACTACTATGTGCTGACATGATCTAAACATTGTTATCACATTAACCATATGATTTAGAGTTGTCTGCAACCAATTTTATGAGTGTGCTACCTATTCTCCAGAAGTTACTTTCAGTAACATTACATTCTCTACACAGTGGAACTTTAGACTTTGCAGAAGTAAACCAGTTCAATGGCTGTTCCACTGTAAATGGTACCAGGTATGTTAGTGAATTCACCTTGCATTGGAGTATTCCATGGCACTGAGCAATCTACATGCAAAATCTATACAGTTCCAATCCACCCAGAGTAGTTATGTACACAACCTTACCACAGAATGAATTGAATCGAAAGTAATGCATTCAACTGAATGGACTGTACAGTTCAATTTTGCTGATAACTACTATGTGCTGACATGATCTAAACATTGTTAGCACACTATCCATATGATTTAGAGTTGTCTGCAACCAATTTTATGAGTGTGCTACCTATGCAGCAGAAGTTACTTTCAGTAACATTACCTTCTCTACACAGTGGAACTTTAGCCTTTGCAGAAGAAAACCAAGTCAATGGCTGTTCCACTGTAAATGGTACCAGGTAGGTTAGTGAATTCAGCTTGCATTGGAGTATTCCATGGCACTGAGCACTCTACATGTAAAATCTATACAGTTCCAAACCACCCAGAGTAGTTATGTACACAACCTTACCACAGAATGCATTGAATAGAAAGTAATGCATTCCACTCAAAGGAGTGTACAGTTCAATTTTGCTGATAACTACTATGTGCTGACATGATCTAAACATTGTTATCAGACTATCCATATGATTTAGAGTTGTCTGCAACCAATTTTATGAGTGTGCTACCTATTCTCCAGAAGTTACTTTCAGTAACATTATATTCTCTACACAGTGGAACTTTAGCCTTTGCAGAAGTAAACCAAGTCAATCGCTGTTCCACTGTAAATGGTACCAGGTAGGTAAGTGAATTCTACTTGCATTGGAGTATTCAATGGCACTGAGCACTCTACAGGCAAAAGCTATACAGTTCCAATTCACCCAGAGTAGTTATGTACACAACCTTACCACAGAATGCATTGAATAGAAAGTAATGCATTCAACTCAATGGAGTGTACAGTTCAATTTTGCTGATACCTACTATGTGCTAACATGATCTAAACATTGTTAGCGCACTAACCATATGATTTAGAGTTGTCTGCAAACAATTTTATGAGTGTGCTACCTATGGTCCAGAAGTTACTTTCAGTAACATTACCTTCACTGCACACTGGAACTTTAGCCTTTGCAGAAGTAAACCAAGTCAATGGCTGTTCCACTGTAAATGGTACCAAGTAGGTTATTGAATTCAGCTTGCATTGGAGTATTCCATGGCACTGAGCACTCTACAGGCAATATCTGTACAGTTCCAAACCACCCAGAGTAGTTATGTACACAACCTTACCACAGAATGAATTGAATAGAAAGTAATGCATTCAACTCAATGGAGTGTACAGTTCAATTTTGCTGATACCTACTATGTGCTAACATGATCTAAACATTGTTAGCGCACTAACCATATGATTTAGAGTTGTCTGCAACCAATTTTATGAGTGTGCTACCTATGGTCCAGAAGTTACTTTCAGTAACATTACCTTCACTGCACAGTGGAACTTTAGCCTTTGCAGAAGTAAACCAAGTCAATGGCTCTTCCACTGTAAATGGTACCAGGTAGGTTAGTGAATTCACCTTGCATTGGAGTATTCTATGGCACTGAGCACTCTACATGCAAAATCTATACAGTTCCAAACCACCCAGAGTAGTTATGTACACAACCTTACCACAGAATGCATTGAATAGAAAGTAATGCATTCAACTCAAAGGAGTGTACAGTTCAATTTTGCTGATACCTACTCCGTGCTGACATGATCTAAACATTGTTATCACACTAACCATATGATTTAGAGTTGTCTGCAACCAATTTTATGAGTGTGCTACCTAAGCAGCAGAAGTTACTTTCAGTAACATTACCTTCTCTACACAGTGGAACTTTAGCCTTTCCAGAAGAAAACCAAGTCAATGGCTGTTCCACTGTAAATGGTACCAAGTAGGTTACTGAATTCAGATTGCATTGGAGTATTCCATTGCACTGAGCACTCTACATGCAATATCTATACAGTTCCAAACCACCTAGTGTAGTTATGTACACAACTTACCACAGAATGCATTGAATACAAAGTAATGCATTCAAATCAATGGAGAGTACAGTTCAATTTTGCTGATAACTACTATGTGCTGACATGATGTATACAATGTTAGCACACTATCCATATGATTTCGAGTTGTCTGCAACCAATTTTATGAGTGTGCTACCTATGCAGCAGAAGCTACTTTCATTAACATTACCTTCTCTACACAGTGGAACTTTAGTCTTTGTAGAAGTAAACCAAGTCAATGGCTGTTCCAGTGTAAATGGTACCAAGTAGGTTACTGAATTCAGCTTGCATTGGAGTATTCCATGGCACTGAGCACTCTACATGCATTATCTGTACAGTTCCAAACCACCCAGAGTAGTTATGTTCACAACCTTACCACAGAATGAATTGAATAGAAAGTAATGCATTCAACTCAATGGAGTGTACAGTTCAATTTTGCTGATAACTACTATGTGCTGACATGATCTAAACATTGTTATCACACTAACCATATGATTTAGATTTGTCTGCATCCAATTTTATGAGTGTGCTACCTATTCTCCAGAAGTTACTTTCAGTAACATTACATTCTCTACACAGTGGAACTTTAGCCTTTGCAGAAGTAAACCAGTTCAATGGCTGTTCCACTGTAAATGGTACCAGGTATGTTAGTGAATTCACCTTGCATTGGAGTATTCCATGGCACTGAGCAATCTACATGCAAAATCTATACAGTTCCAAACCACCCAGAGTAGTTATGTACACAACCTTACCACAGAATGAATTGAATAGAAAGTAATGCATTCAACTGAATGGAGTGTACAGTTCAATTTTGCTGATAACTACTATGTGCTGACATGATCTAAACATTGTTATCACACTATCCATATGATTTAGATTTGCCTGCAACCAATTTTATGAGTGTGCCTACTATTCTCCAGAAGTTACTTTCAGTAACATTACATTCTCTACACAGTGGAACTTTAGCGTTTGCAGAAGTAAACCAAGTCAATGGCTCTTCCACTGTAAATGGTACCAGGTAGGTTAGTGAATTCACCTTGCATTGTAGTATTCTATGGCACTGAGCACTCTACATGCAAAATCTATACAGTTCCAAACCACCCAGAGTAGTTATGTACACAACATTACCACAGAATGCATTGAATAGAAAGTAATGCATGCAACTCAATGGAGTGTACATTTCAATTTTGCTGTTAACTACTCCGTGCTGACATGATCCAAACATTGTTATCACACTAACCATATGATTTAGAGTTGTCTGCAACCAATTTTATGAGTGTGCTACCTGTGCAGCAGAAGTTACTTTCAGTAACATTACCTTCTCTACACAGTGGAACTTTAGCCTTTGCAGAAGAAAACCAAGTCAATGGCTGTTCCACTGTAAATGGTACCAAGTAGGTTTCTGAATTCAGCTTGCATTGGAGTATTCCATGGCACTGAGCACTCTACATGCAAAATCTATACAGTTCCAAACCACCCAGAGTAGTTATGTACACAACCTTACCACAGAATGCATTGAATAGAAAGTAATGCATTCAACTCAAAGGAGTGTACAGTTCAATTTTGCTGATACCTACTATGTGCTAACATGATCTAAACATTGTTAGCGCACTAACCATATGATTTAGAGTTGTCTGCAACCAATTTTATGAGTGTGCTACCTATGCAGCAGAAGCTACTTTCATTAACATTACCTTCTCTACACAGTGGAACTTTAGTCTTTGTAGAAGTAAACCAAGTCAATGGCTGTTCCAGTGTAAATGGTACCAAGTAGGTTACTGAATTCAGCTTGCATTGGAGTATTCCATGGCACTGAGCACTCTACATGCATTATCTGTACAGTTCCAAACCACCCAGAGTAGTTATGTTCACAACCTTACCACAGAATGAATTGAATAGAAAGTAATGCATTCAACTCAATGGAGTGTACAGTTCAATTTTGCTGATAACTACTATGTGCTGACATGATCTAAACATTGTTATCACACTAACCATATGATTTAGATTTGTCTGCATCCAATTTTATGAGTGTGCTACCTATTCTCCAGAAGTTACTTTCAGTAACATTACATTCTCTACACAGTGGAACTTTAGCCTTTGCAGAAGTAAACCAGTTCAATGGCTGTTCCACTGTAAATGGTACCAGGTATGTTAGTGAATTCACCTTGCATTGGAGTATTCCATGGCACTGAGCAATCTACATGCAAAATCTATACAGTTCCAAACCACCCAGAGTAGTAATGTACACAACCTTACACAGAATGAATTGAATAGAAAGTAATGCATTCAACTGAATGGAGTGTACAGTTCAATTTTGCTGATAACTACTATGTGCTGACATGATCTAAACATTGTTAGCACACTATCCATATGATTTAGAGTTGTCTGCAACCAATTTTATGAGTGTGCTACCTATGCAGCAGAAGTTACTTTCAGTAACATTACCTTCTCTACACAGTGGAACTTTAGCCTTTGCAGAAGAAAACCAAGTCAATGGCTGTTCCACTGTAAATGGTACCAGTTAGGTTAGTGAATTCAGCTTGCATTGGAGTATTCCATGGCACTGAGCACTCTACATGCAAAATCTATACAGTTCCTAACCACCCAGAGTAGTTATGTACACAACCTTACAACAGAATGCATTGAATAGAAAGTAATGCATTCCACTCAAAGGAGTGTACAGTTCAATTTTGCTGATACCTACTATGTGCTAACATGATCTAAACATTGTTAGCACACTAACCATATGATTTAGAGTTGTCTGCAACCAATTTTATGAGTGTGCTACCTATGGTCCAGAAGTTACTTTCAGTAACATTACCTTCACTGCACAGTGGAACTTTAGCCTTTGCAGAAGAAAACCAAGTCAATGGCTGTTCCACTGTAAATGGTACCAAGTAGGTTACTGAATTCAGCTTGCATTGGAGTATTCCATGGCACTGAGCACTCTACATGCAATATCTGTACAGTTCCAAACCACCCAGAGTAGTTATGTACACAACACCACAGAATGAATTGAATAGAAAGTAATGCATTCAACTCAATGGAGTGTACAGTTCAATTTTGCTGATAACTACTATGTGCTGACATGATTTAAACATTGTTATCACACTATCCATATGATTTAGATTTGCCTGCAACCAATTTTATGAGTGTGCTACCTATGGTCCAGAAGTTACTTTCAGTAACATTACCTTCACTGCACAGTGGAACTTTAGCCTTTGCAGAAGTAAACCAAGTCAATGGCTGTTCCACTGTAAATGGTACCAGGTAGGTTAGTGAATTCAGCTTGCATTGGAGTATTCCATGGCACTGAGAACTCTACATGCATTATCTGTACAGTTCCAAACCACCCAGAGTAGTTATGTTCACAACATTACCACAGAATGAATTGAATAGAAAGTAATGCATTCAACTCAATGGAGTGTACAGTTCAATTTTGCTGATAACTACTCCGTGCTGACATGATCTAAACATTGTTATCACACTAACCATATGATTTCGAGTTGTCTGCAACCAATTTTATGAGTGTGCTACCTATGCAGCAGAAGTTACTTTCAGTAACATTACCTTCTCTACACAATGGAACTTTAGCCTTTGCAGAAGAAAACCAAGTCAATGGCTGTTCCACTGTAAATGGTACCAAGTAGGTTACTGAATTCAGCTTGCTTTGGAGTATTCCATGGCACTGAGCACTCTACATGCAAAATCTATACAGTTCCAAACCACCCAGAGTAGTTATGTACACAACCTTACCACAGAATGAATTGAATAGAAAGTAATGCATTCAACTGAATGGAGTGTACAGTTCAATTTTGCTGATAACTACTATGTGCAGACATGATCTAAACATTGTTATCACACTATCCATATGATTTAGAGTTGTCTGCAACCAATTTTATGAGTGTGCTACCTATTCTCCAGAAGTTACTTTCAGTAACATTACATTCTCTACACAGTGGAACTTTAGCCTTTGCAGAAGTAAACCAAGTCAATGGCTGTTCCACTGTAAATGGTACCAGGTAGGTTAGTGAATTCTACTTGCATTGGAGTATTCAATGGCACTGAGCACTCTACATGCAAAAGCTATACAGTTCCAAACCACCCAGAGTAGTTATGTACACAAACTTACCACAGAATGCATTGAATAGAAAGTAATGCATTCAACTCAAAGGAGTGTACAGTTCAATTTTGCTGATACCTACTATGTGCTAACATGATCTAAACATTGTTAGCGCACTAACCATATGATTTAGAGTTGTCTGCAAACAATTTTATGAGTGTGCTACCTATGGTCCAGAAGTTACTTTCAGTAACATTACCTTCACTGCACAGTGGAACTTTAGCCTTTGCAGAAGTAAACCAAGTCAATGGCTGTTCCACTGTAAATGGTACCAAGTAGGTTACTGAATTCAGCTTGCAATGGAGTATTCCATGGCACTGAGCACTCTACATGCAATATCTGTACAGTTCCAAACCACCCAGAGTAGTTATGTACACAACCTTACCACAGAATGAATTGAATAGAAAGTAATGCATTCAACTCAAAGGAGTGTACAGTTCAATTTTGCTGATAACTACTATGTGCTGACATGATCTAAACATTGTTATCACACTAACCATATGTTTTAGAGTTGTCTGCAACCAATTTTATGAGTGTGCTACCTTTTCTCCAGAAGTTACTTTCAGTAACATTACATTCTCTACACAGTGGAACTTTAGCCTTTGCAGAAGTAAACCGAGTCAAAGGCTGTTCCACTGTAAATGGTACCAGGTAGGTTAGTGAATTCAGCTTGCATTGGAGTATTCCATGGCACTGAGAACTCTACATGCATTATCTGTACAGTTCCAAACCACCCAGAGTAGTTATGTACACAACCTTACCACAGAATGAATTGAATAGAAAGTAATGCATTCAACTGAATGGAGTGTACAGTTCAATTTTGCTGATAACTACTATGTGCTGACATGATCTAAACATTGTTATCACACTATCCATATGATTTAGAGTTGTCTGCAACCAATTTTATGAGTGTGCTACCTATTCTCCAGAAGTTACTTTCAGTAACATTACATTCTCTACACAGTGGAACTTTAGACTTTGCAGAAGTAAACCAAGTCAATGGCTGTTCCACTGTAAATGGTACCAAGTAGGTTACTGAATTCAGCTTGCATTGGAGTATTCCATGGCACTGAGCACTCTACATGCAAAAGCTATACAGTTCCAAACCACCCAGAGTAGTTATGTACACAACCTTACCACAGAATGCATTGAATAGAAAGTAATGCATTCAACTCAAAGGAGTGTACAGTTCAATTTTGCTGATACCTACTATGTGCTAACATGATCTAAACATTGTTAGCGCACTAACCATATGATTTAGAGTTGTCTGCAACCAATTTTATGAGTGTGCTACCTATTCTCCAGAAGTTACTTTCAGTAACATTACATTCTCTACACAGTGGAACTTTAGCCTTTGCAGAAGTAAATAAGTCAATGGCTGTTCCACTGTAAATGGTACCAGGTAGGTTAGTGAATTCTACTTGCATTGGAGTATTCAATGGCACTGAGCACTCTACATGCAAAAGCTATACAGTTCCAAACCACCCAGAGTAGTTATGTACACAACCTTACCACAGAATGCATTGAATAGAAAGTAATGCATTCAACTCAAAGGAGTGTACAGTTCAATTTTGCTGATAACTACTATGTGCTGACATGATCTAAACATTGTTATCACACTAAACATATGATTTAGAGTTGTCTGCAACCAATTTTATGAGTGTGCTACCTTTTCTCCAGAAGTTACTTTCAGTAACATTACATTCTCTACACAGTGGAACTTTAGCCTTAGCAGAAGTAAACCGAGTCAAAGGCTGTTCCACTGTAAATGGTACCAGGTAGGTTAGCGAATTCAGCTTGCATTGGAGTATTCCATGGCACTGAGAACTCTACATGCATTATCTGTACAGTTCCAAACCACCCAGAGTAGTTATGTTCACAACATTACCACAGAATGAATTGAATAGAAAGTAATGCATTCAACACAATGGAGTGTACAGTTCAATTTTGCTGATAACTACTCCGTGCTGACATGATCTAAACATTGTTATCACACTAACCATATGATTTAGAGTTGTCTGCAACCAATTTTATGAGTGTGCTACCTATTCTCCAGAAGTAACTTTCAGTAACATTACATTCTCTACACAGTGGAACTTTAGCCTTTGCAGAAGTAAACCAAGTCAATGGCTGTTCCACTGTAAATGGTACCAGGTAGGTTAGTGAATTCTACTTGCATTGGAGTATTCAATGGCACTGAGCACTCTACATGCAAAAGCTATACAGTTCCAAACCACCCAGAGTAGTTATGTACACAAACTTACCACAGAATGCATTGAATAGAAAGTAATGCTTTCAACTCAATGGAGTGTACAGTTCAATTTTGCTGATACCTACTATGTGCTAACATGATCTAAACATTGTTAGCGCACTAACCATATGATTTAGAGTTGTCTGCAAACAATTTTATGAGTGTGCTACCTATGGTCCAGAAGTTACTTTCTGTAACATTACCTTCACTGCACAGTGGAACTTTAGCCTTTGCAGAAGTAAACCAAGTCAATGGCTGTTCCACTGTAAATGGTACCAAGTAGGTTACTGAATTCAGCTTGCAATGGAGTATTCCATGGCACTGAGCACTCTACATGCAATATCTGTACAGTTCCAAACCACCCAGAGTAGTTATGTACACAACCTTACCACAGAATGAATTGAATAGAAAGTAATGCATTCAACTCAAAGGAGTGTACAGTTCAATTTTGCTGATAACTACTATGTGCTGACATGATCTAAACATTGTTATCACACTAACCATATGTTTTAGAGTTGTCTGCAACCAATTTTATGAGTGTGCTACCTTTTCTCCAGAAGTTACTTTCAGTAACATTACATTCTCTACACAGTGGAACTTTAGCCTTTGCAGAAGTAAACCGAGTCAAAGGCTGTTCCACTGTAAATGGTACCAGGTAGGTTAGTGAATTCAGCTTGCATTGGAGTATTCCATGGCACTGAGAACTCTACATGCATTATCTGTACAGTTCCAAACCACCCAGAGTAGTTATGTACACAACCTTACCACAGAATGAATTGAATAGAAAGTAATGCATTCAACGGAATGGAGTGTACAGTTCAATTTTGCTGATAACTACTATGTGCTGACATGATCTAAACATTGTTATCACACTATCCATATGATTTAGCGTTGTCCGCAACCAATTTTATGAGTGTGCTACCTATTCTCCAGAAGTTACTTTCAGTAACATTACATTCTCTACACAGTGGAACTTTAGCCTTTGCAGAAGTAAACCAAGTCAATGGCTGTTCCACTGTAAATGGTACCAAGTAGGTTACTGAATTCAGCTTGCATTGGAGTATTCCATGGCACTGAGCACTCTACATGCAAAAGCTATACAGTTCCAAACCACCCAGAGTAGTTATGTACACAACCTTACCACAGAATGCATTGAATAGAAAGTAATGCATTCAACTCAAAGGAGTGTACAGTTCAATTTTGCTGATACCTACTATGTGCTAACATGATCTAAACATTGTTAGCGCACTAACCATATGATTTAGAGTTGTCTGCAACCAATTTTATGAGTGTGCTACCTATGCAGCAGAAGTTACTTTCAGTAACATTACCTTCTCTACACAGTGGAACTTTAGCCTTTGCAGAAGTAAACCAAGTCAATGGCTGTTGAACTGTAAATGGTACCAGGTATGTTAGTGAATTCACCTTGCATTGGAGTATTCCATGGCACTGAGCACTCTACATGCAAAATCTATACAGTTCCAAACCACCCAGAGTAGTTATGTACACAACCTTACCACAGAATGAATTGAATAGAAAGTAATGCATTCAACTGAATGGAGTGTACAGTTCAATTTTGCTGATAACTACTATGTGCTGACATGATCTAAATATTGTTATCACACTATCCATATGATTTAGAGTTGTCTGCAACCAATTTTATGAGTGTGCTACCTATTCTCCAGAAGTTACTTTCAGTAACATTACATTCTCTACACAGTGGAACTTTAGCCTTTGCAGAAGTAAACCAAGTCAATGGCTGTTCCACTGTAAATGGTACCAAGTAGGTTACTGAATTCAGCTTGCATTGGAGTATTCCATGGCACTGAGCACTCTACATGCAAAAGCTATACAGTTCCAAACCACCCAGAGTAGTTATGTACACAACCTTACCACAGAATGCATTGAATAGAAAGTAATGCATTCAACTCAAAGGAGTGTACAGTTCAATTTTGCTGATACCTACTATGTGCTAACATGATCTAAACATTGTTAGCGCACTAACCATATGATTTAGAGATGTCTGCAACCAATTTTATGAGTGTTCTACCTATGCAGCAGAAGTTACTTTCAGTAACATTACCTTCTCTACACAGTGGAACTTTAGCCTTTGCAGAAGTAAACCAAGTCAATGGCTGTTCCACTGTAAATGGTATCAAGTAGGTTACTGAATTCAGCTTGCATTGGAGTATTTCATGGCACTGAGCACTCTACATGCAAAATCTATACAGTTCCAAACCACCCAGAGTAGTTATGTACACAACCTTACCACAGAATGCATTGAATAGAAAGTAATGCATTCAACTCAAAGGAGTGTACAGTTCAATTTTGCTGATACCTACTATGTGCTAACATGATCTAAACATTGTTAGTGCACTAACCATATGATTTAGAGTTGTCTGCAAACAATTTTATGAGTGTGCTACCTATGGTCCAGACGTTACTTTCAGTAACATTACCTTCACTGCACAGTGGAACTTTAGCCTTTGCAGAAGTAAACCAAGTCAATGGCTGTTCCACTGTAAATGGTACCAAGTAGGTTACTGAATACAGCTTGCATTGGAGTATTCCATGGCACTGAGCACTCTACATGCAATATCTGTACAGTTCCAAACCACCCAGAGTAGTTATGTACACAACCTTACCACAGAATGAATTGAATAGAAAGTAATGCATTCAACTCAAAGGAGTGTACAGTTCAATTTTGCTGATAACTACTATATGCTGACATGATCTAAACATTGTTATCACACTAACCATATGATTTAGAGTTGTCTGAAACCAATTTTATGAGTGTGCTACCTTTTCTCCAGAAGTTACTTTCAGTAACATTACATTCTCCACACAGTGGAACTTTAGCCTTTGCAGAAGTAAACCAGGTCAATGGCTGTTGAACTGTAAATGGTACCAGGTATGTTAGTGAATTCACCTTGCATTGGAGTATTCCATGGCACTGAGCACTCTACATGCAATATCTGTACAGTTCCAAACCACCCAGAGTAGTTATGTACACAACCTTACCACAGAATGAATTGAATAGAAAGTAATGCATTCAACTCAATGGAGTGTACAGTTCAATTTTGCTGATATCTACTCCGGGCTGACATGATCTAAACATTGTTATCACACTAACCATATGATTTAGAGTTGTCTGCAACCAATTTTATGAGTGTGCTACCTATGCAGCAGAAGTTACTTTCAGTAACATTACCTTCTCTACACAGTGGAACTTTAGCCTTTGCAGAGGAAAACCAAGTCAATGGCTGTTACACTGTAAATGGTACCAAGTAGGTTACTGAATTCAGCTTGCTTTGGAGTATTCCATGGCACTGAGCACTCTACATGCAAAATCTATACAGTTCCAAACCACCCAGAGTAGTTATGTACACAACCTTACCACAGAATGCATTGAATAGAAAGTAATGCATTCAACTCAAAGGAGTGTACAGTTCAATTTTGCTGATACCTACTATGTGCTAACATGATCTAAACATTGTTAGCGCACTAACCATATGATTTAGAGTTGTCTGCAACCAATTTAATGAGTGTGCTACCTATGGTCCAGAAGTTACTTTCAGTAACATTACCTTCACTGCACAGTGGAACTTTAGCCTTTGCAGAAGTAAACCAAGTCAATGGCTGTTCCACTGTAAATGGTACCAAGTAGGTTACTGAATTCAGCTTGCATTGGAGTATTCCATGGCACTGAGCACTCTACATGCAATATCTGTACAGTTCCAAACCACCCAGAGTAGTTATGTACACAACCTTACCACAGAATGAATTGAATAGAAAGTAATGCAGTCAACTCAAAGGAGTGTACAGTTCAATTTTGCTGATAACTACTATGTGCTGACATGATCTAAACATTGTTATCACACTAACCATATGATTTAGAGTTGTCTGCAACCAATTTTATGAGTGTGCTACCTTTTCTCCAGAAGTTACTTTCAGTAACATTACATTCTCTACACAGTGGAACTTTAGCCTTTGCAGAAGAAAACCAAGTCAATGGCTGTTCCACTGTAAATGGTACCAAGTAGGTTACTGAATTCAGCTTGCATTGGAGTATTCCATGGCACTGAGCACTCTACATGCAAAAGCTATACAGTTCCAAACCACCCAGAGTAGTTATGTACACAACCTTACCACAGAATGCATTGAATAGAAAGTAATGCATTCAACTCAAAGGAGTGTACAGTTCAATTTTGCTGATACCTACTATGTGCTAACATGATCTAAACATTGTTAGCGCACTAACCATATGATTTAGAGATGTCTGCAACCAATTTTATGAGTGTTCTACCTATGCAGCAGAAGTTACTTTCAGTAACATTACCTTCTCTACACAGTGGAACTTTAGCCTTTGCAGAAGTAAACCAAGTCAATGGCTGTTCCACTGTAAATGGTATCAAGTAGGTTACTGAATTCAGCTTGCATTGGAGTATTTCATGGCACTGAGCACTCTACATGCAAAATCTATACAGTTCCAAACCACCCAGAGTAGTTATGTACACAACCTTACCACAGAATGCATTGAATAGAAAGTAATGCATTCAACTCAAAGGAGTGTACAGTTCAATTTTGCTGATACCTACTATGTGCTAACATGATCTAAACATTGTTAGCGCACTAACCATATGATTTAGAGTTGTCTGCAAACAATTTTATGAGTGTGCTACCTATGGTCCAGACGTTACTTTCAGTAACATTACCTTCACTGCACAGTGGAACTTTAGCCTTTGCAGAAGTAAACCAAGTCAATGGCTGTTCCACTGTAAATGGTACCAAGTAGGTTACTGAATACAGCTTGCATTGGAGTATTCCATGGCACTGAGCACTCTACATGCAATATCTGTACAGTTCCAAACCACCCAGAGTAGTTATGTACACAACCTTACCACAGAATGAATTGAATAGAAAGTAATGCATTCAACTCAAAGGAGTGTACAGTTCAATTTTGCTGATAACTACTATATGCTGACATGATCTAAACATTGTTATCACACTAACCATATGATTTAGAGTTGTCTGAAACCAATTTTATGAGTGTGCTACCTTTTCTCCAGAAGTTACTTTCAGTAACATTACATTTTCCACACAGTGGAACTTTAGCCTTTGCAGAAGTAAACCAGGTCAATGGCTGTTGAACTGTAAATGGTACCAGGTATGTTAGTGAATTCACCTTGCATTGGAGTATTCCATGGCACTGAGCACTCTACATGCAATATCTGTACAGTTCCAAACCACCCAGAGTAGTTATGTACACAACCTTACCACAGAATGAATTGAATAGAAAGTAATGCATTCAACTCAATGGAGTGTACAGTTCAATTTTGCTGATATCTACTCCGGGCTGACATGATCTAAACATTGTTATCACACTAACCATATGATTTAGAGTTGTCTGCAACCAATTTTATGAGTGTGCTACCTATGCAGCAGAAGTTACTTTCAGTAACATTACCTTCTCTACACAGTGGAACTTTAGCCTTTGCAGAGGAAAACCAAGTCAATGGCTGTTACACTGTAAATGGTACCAAGTAGGTTACTGAATTCAGCTTGCTTTGGAGTATTCCATGGCACTGAGCACTCTACATGCAAAATCTATACAGTTCCAAACCACCCAGAGTAGTTATGTACACAACCTTACCACAGAATGCATTGAATAGAAAGTAATGCATTCAACTCAAAGGAGTGTACAGTTCAATTTTGCTGATACCTACTATGTGCTAACATGATCTAAACATTGTTAGCGCACTAACCATATGATTTAGAGTTGTCTGCAACCAATTTAATGAGTGTGCTACCTATGGTCCAGAAGTTACTTTCAGTAACATTACCTTCACTGCACAGTGGAACTTTAGCCTTTGCAGAAGTAAACCAAGTCAATGGCTGTTCCACTGTAAATGGTACCAAGTAGGTTACTGAATTCAGCTTGCATTGGAGTATTCCATGGCACTGAGCACTCTACATGCAATATCTGTACAGTTCCAAACCACCCAGAGTAGTTATGTACACAACCTTACCACAGAATGAATTGAATAGAAAGTAATGCAGTCAACTCAAAGGAGTGTACAGTTCAATTTTGCTGATAACTACTATGTGCTGACATGATCTAAACATTGTTATCACACTAACCATATGATTTAGAGTTGTCTGCAACCAATTTTATGAGTGTGCTACCTTTTCTCCAGAAGTTACTTTCAGTAACATTACATTCTCTACACAGTGGAACTTTAGCCTTTGCAGCAGTAAACCGAGTCAAAGGCTGTTCCACTGTAAATGGTACCAGGTAGGTTAGTGAATTCAGATTGCATTGGAGTATTCCATGGCACTGAGAACTCTACATGCATTATCTGTACAGTTCCAAACCACCCAGAGTAGTTATGTACACAACCTTACCACAGAATGCATTGAATAGAAAGTAATGCATTCAACTCAAAGGAGTGTACAGTTCAATTTTGCTGATACCTACTATGTGCTAACATGATCTAAACATTGTTAGCGCACTAACCATATGATTTAGAGTTGTCTGCAACCAATTTTATGAGTGTGCTACCTATGCAGCAGAAGTTACTTTCAGTAACATTACCTTCTCTACACAGTGGAACTTTAGCCTTTGCAGAAGAAAACCAGGTCAATGGCTGTTCCACTGTAAATGGTACCAAGTAGGTTACTGAATTCAGCTTGCATTGGAGTATTCCATCGCACTGAGCACTCTACATGCAAAATCTATACAGTTCCAAACCACCCAGAGTAGTTATGTACACAACCTTACCACAGAATGCATTGAATAGAAAGTAATGCATTCAACTCAAAGGAGTGTACAGTTCAATTTTGCTGATACCTACTATGTGCTAACATGATCTAAACATTGTTAGCGCACTAACCATATGATTTAGAGTTGTCTGCAACCAATTTTATGAGTGTGCCACCTATGGTCCAGAAGTTACCTTCAGTAACATTACCTTCACTGCACAGTGGAACTTTAGCCTTTGCAGAAGTAAACCAAGTCAATGGCTGTTCCACTGTAAATGGTACCAGGTAGGTTAGTGAACTCAGCTTGCATTGGAGTATTCCATGGCACTGAGAACTCTACATGCATTATCTGTACAGTTCCAAAACACCCAGAGTAGTTATGTTCACAAACTTAGCACAGAATGAATTGAATAGAAAGTAATGCATTCAACTCAAAGGAGTGTACAGTTCAATTTTGCTGATAACTACTACGTGCTGACATGATCTAAACATTGTTATCACACTAACCATATTATTTAGATTTGTCTGCAACCAATTTTATGAGTGTGCTACCTTTTCTCCAGAAGTTACTTTCAGTAACATTACATTCTCTACACAGTGGAACTTTAGCCTTTGCAGAAGTAAACCGAGTCAAAGACTGTTCCACTGTAAATGGTACCAGGTAGGTTAGTGAATTCAGCTTGCATTGGAGTATTCCATGGCACTGAGAACTATACATGCATTATCTGTACAGTTCCAAACCACCCAGAGTAGTTATGTACACAACCTTACCACAGAATGAATTGAATAGAAAGTAATGCATTCAACTGAATGGAGTGTACAGTTCAATTTTGCTGATAACTACTATGTGCTGACATGATCTAAACATTGTTATCACACTATCCATATGATTTAGAGTTGTCAGCAACCAATTTTATGAGTGTGCTACCTATTCTCCAGAAGTTACTTTCAGTAACATTACATTCTCTACACAGTGGAACTTTAGCCTTTGCAGAAGTAAACCAAGTCAATGGCTGTTCCACTGTAAATGGTACCAAGTAGGTTACTGAATTCAGCTTGCATTGGAGTATTCCATGGCATTGAGCACTCTACATGCAAAAGCTATACAGTTCCAAACCACCCAGAGTAGTTATGTACACAACCTTACCACAGAATGCATTGAATAGAAAGTAATGCATTCAACTCAAAGGAGTGTACAGTTCAATTTTGCTGATACCTACTATGTGCTAACATGATCTAAACATTGTTAGCGCACTAACCATATGATTTAGAGTTGTCTGCAACCAATTTTATGAGTGTGCTACCTATGCAGCAGAAGTTACTTTCAGTAACATTACCTTCTCTACACAGTGGAACTTTAGCCTTTGCAGAAGAAAACCAAGTCAATGGCTGTTCCACTGTAAATGGTACCAAGTAGGTTACTGAATTCAGCTTGCATTGGAGTATTCCATGGCACTGAGCACTCTACATGCAAAATCTATACAGTTCCAAACCACCCAGAGTAGTTATGTACACAACCTTACCACAGAATGCATTGAATAGAAAGTAATGCATTCAACTCAAAGGAGTGTACAGTTCAATTTTGCTGATACCTACTATGTGCTCACATGATCTAAACATTGTTAGCGCACTAACCATATGATTTAGAGTTGTCTGCAACCAATTTTATGAGTGTGCCACCTATGGTCCAGAAGTTACTTTCAGTAACATTACCTTCACTGCACAGTGGAACTTTAGCCTTTGCAGAAGTAAACCAAGTCAATGGCTGTTCCACTGTAAATGGTACCAGGTAGGTTAGTGAACTCAGCTTGCATTGGAGTATTCCATGGCACTGAGAACTCTACATGCATTATCTGTACAGTTCCAAAACACCCAGAGTAGTTATGTTCACAAACTTAGCACAGAATGAATTGAATAGAAAGTAATGCATTCAACTCAAAGGAGTGTACAGTTCAATTTTGCTGATAACTACTACGTGCTGACATGATCTAAACATTGTTATCACACTAACCATATTATTTAGATTTGTCTGCAACCAATTTTATGAGTGTGCTACCTTTTCTCCAGAAGTTACTTTCAGTAACATTACATTCTCTACACAGTGGAACTTTAGCCTTTGCAGAAGTAAACCGAGTCAAAGACTGTTCCACTGTAAATGGTACCAGGTAGGTTAGTGAATTCAGCTTGCATTGGAGTATTCCATGGCACTGAGAACTATACATGCATTATCTGTACAGTTCCAAACCACCCAGAGTAGTTATGTACACAACCTTACCACAGAATGAATTGAATAGAAAGTAATGCATTCAACTGAATGGAGTGTACAGTTCAATTTTGCTGATAACTACTATGTGCTGACATGATCTAAACATTGTTATCACACTATCCATATGATTTAGAGTTGTCAGCAACCAATTTTATGAGTGTGCTACCTATTCTCCAGAAGTTACTTTCAGTAACATTACATTCTCTACACAGTGGAACTTTAGCCTTTGCAGAAGTAAACCAAGTCAATGGCTGTTCCACTGTAAATGGTACCAAGTAGGTTACTGAATTCAGCTTGCATTGGAGTATTCCATGGCACTGAGCACTCTACATGCAAAAGCTATACAGTTCCAAACCACCCAGAGTAGTTATGTACACAACCATACCACAGAATGCATTGAATAGAAAGTAATGCATTCAACTCAAAGGAGTGTACAGTTCAATTTTGCTGATACCTACTATGTGCTAACATGATCTAAACATTGTTAGCGCACTAACCATATGATTTAGAGTTGTCTGCAACCAATTTTATGAGTGTGCTACCTATGCAGCAGAAGTTACTTTCAGTAACATTACCTTCTCTACACAGTGGAACTTTAGCCTTTGCAGAAGAAAACCAAGTCAATGGCTGTTCCACTGTAAATGGTACCAAGTAGGTTACTGAATTCAGCTTGCATTGGAGTATTCCATGGCACTGAGCACTCTACATGCAAAATCTATACAGTTCCAAACCACCCAGAGTAGTTATGTACACAACCTTACCACAGAATGCATTGAATAGAAAGTAATGCATTCAACTCAAAGGAGTGTACAGTTCAATTTTGCTGATACCTACTATGTGCTAACATGATCTAAACATTGTTAGCGCACTAACCATATGATTTAGAGTTGTCTGCAACCAATTTTATGAGTGTGCCACCTATGGTCCAAAAGTTACTTTCAGTAACATTACCTTCACTGCACAGTGGAACTTTAGCCTTTGCAGAAGTAAACCAAGTCAATGGCTGTTCCACTGTAAATGGTACCAGGTAGGTTAGTGAATTCAGCTTGCATTGGAGTATTCCATGGCACTGAGAACTCTACATGCATTATCTGTACAGTTAAAAAACCACCCAGAGTAGTTATGTACACAACCTTACCACAGAATGAATTGAATAGAAAGTAATGCATTCAACTCAAAGGAGTGTACAGTTCAATTTTGCTGATACCTACTACGTGCTAACATGATCTAAACATTGTTAGCGCACTAACCATATGATTTAGAGTTGTCTGCAAACAATTTAATGAGTGTGCTACCTATGGTCCACAAGTTACTTTCAGTAACATTACCTTCACTGCACAGTGGAACTTTAGCCGTTGCAGAAGTAAACCAAGTCAATGGCTGTTCCACTGTAAATGGTACCAAGCAGGTTACTGAATTCAGCTTGCATTGGAGTATTCCATGGCACTGAGCACTCTACATGCAATATCTGTACAGTTCCAAACCACCCAGAGTAGTTATGTACACAACCTTACCACAGAATGAATTGAATAGAAAGTACTGCATTCAACTCAATGGAGTGTACAGTTCAATTTTGCTGATAACTACTATGTGCTGACATGATCTAAACATTGTTATCACACTAACCATATGATTTAGATTTGTCTGCAACCAATTTTATGAGTGTGCTACCTATGGTCCAGAAGTTACTTTCAGTAACATTACCTTCACTGCACAGTGGAACTTTAGCCTTTGCAGAAGAAAACAAAGTCAATGGCTGTTCCACTGTAAATGGTACCAAGTAGGTTACTGAATTCAGCTTGCATTGGAGTATTCCATGGCACTGAGCACTCTACATGCAATATCTGTACAGTTCCAAACCACCCAGAGTAGTTATGTACACAACCTTACCACAGAATGCATTGAATAGAAAGTAATGCATTCAACTCAAAGGAGTGTACAGTTCAATTTTGCTGATACCTACTATGTGCTAACATGATCTAAACATTGTTAGCGCACTAACCATATGATTTAGAGTTGTATGCAACCAATTTTATGAGTGTGCCACCTATGGTCCAGAAGTTACTTTCAGTAACATTACCTTCACTGCACAGTGGAACTTTAGCCTTTGCAGAAGTAAACCAAGTCAATGGCTGTTCCACTGTAAATGGTACCAGGTAGGTTAGTGAATTCAGCTTGCATTGGAGTATTCCATGGCACTGAGAACTCTACATGCATTATCTGTACAGTTCCAAAACACCCAGAGTAGTTATGTTCACAAACTTAGCACAGAATGAATTGAATAGAAAGTAATGCATTCAACTCAAAGGAGTGTACAGTTCAATTTTGCTGATAACTACTACGTGCTGACATGATCTAAACATTGTTATCACACTAACCATATTATTTAGATTTGTCTGCAACCAATTTTATGAGTGTGCTACCTTTTCTCCAGAAGTTACTTTCAGTAACATTACATTCTCTACACAGTGGAACTTTAGCCTTTGCAGAAGTAAACCGAGTCAAAGGCTGTTCCACTGTAAATGGTACCAGGTAGGTTAGTGAATTCAGCTTGCATTGGAGTATTCCATGGCACTGAGAACTATACATGCATTATCTGTACAGTTCCAAACCACCCAGAGTAGTTATGTACACAACCTTACCACAGAATGAATTGAATAGAAAGTAATGCATTCAACTGAATGGAGTGTACAGTTCAATTTTGCTGATAACTACTATGTGCTGACATGATCGAAACATTGTTATCACACTATCCATATGATTTAGAGTTGTCAGCAACCAATTTTATGAGTGTGCTACCTATTCTCCAGAAGTTACTTTCAGTAACATTACATTCTCTACACAGTGGAACTTTAGCCTTTGCAGAAGTAAACCAAGTCAATGGCTGTTCCACTGTAAATGGTACCAAGTAGGTTACTGAATTCAGCTTGCATTGGAGTATTCCATGGCACTGAGCACTCTACATGCAAAAGCTATACAGTTCCAAACCACCCAGAGTAGTTATGTACACAACCTTACCACAGAATGCATTGAATAGAAAGTAATGCATTCAACTCAAAGGAGTGTACAGTTCAATTTTGCTGATACCTACTATGTGCTAACATGATCTAAACATTGTTAGCGCACTAACCATATGATTTAGAGTTGTCTGCAACCAATTTTATGAGTGTGCTACCTATGGTCCAGAAGTTACTTTCAGTAACATTACCTTCACTGCACAGTGGAACTTTAGCCTTTGCAGAAGAAAACAAAGTCAATGGCTGTTCCACTGTAAATGGTACCAAGTAGGTTACTGAATTCAGCTTGCATTGGAGTATTCCATGGCACTGAGCACTCTACATGCAATATCTGTACAGTTCCAAACCACCCAGAGTAGTTATGTACACAACCTTACCACAGAATGCATTGAATAGAAAGTAATGCATTCAACTCAAAGGAGTGTACAGTTCAATTTTGCTGATACCTACTATGTGCTAACATGATCTAAACATTGTTAGCGCACTAACCATATGATTTAGAGTTGTCTGCAACCAATTTTATGAGTGTGCCACCTATGGTCCAGAAGTTACTTTCAGTAACATTACCTTCACTGCACAGTGGAACTTTAGCCTTTGCAGAAGTAAACCAAGTCAATGGCTGTTCCACTGTAAATGGTACCAGGTAGGTTAGTGAATTCAGCTTGCATTGGAGTATTCCATGGCACTGAGAACTCTACATGCATTATCTGTACAGTTCCAAAACACCCAGAGTAGTTATGTTCACAAACTTAGCACAGAATGAATTGAATAGAAAGTAATGCATTCAACTCAAAGGAGTGTACAGTTCAATTTTGCTGATAACTACTACGTGCTGACATGATCTAAACATTGTTATCACACTAACCATATTATTTAGATTTGTCTGCAACCAATTTTATGAGTGTGCTACCTTTTCTCCAGAAGTTACTTTCAGTAACATTACATTCTCTACACAGAGGAACTTTAGCCTTTGCAGAAGTAAACCGAGTCAAAGGCTGTTCCACTGTAAATGGTACCAGGTAGGTTAGTGAATTCAGCTTGCATTGGAGTATTCCATGGCACTGAGAACTATACATGCATTATCTGTACAGTTCCAAACCACCCAGAGTAGTTATGTACACAACCTTACCACAGAATGAATTGAATAGAAAGTAATGCATTCAACTGAATGGAGTGTACAGTTCAATTTTGCTGATACCTACTACGTGCTAACATGATCTAAACATTGTTAGCGCACCAACCATATGATTTAGAGTTGTCTGCAAACAATTTAATGAGTGTGCTCCCTATGGTCCACAAGTTACTTTCAGTAACATTACCTTCACTGCACAGTGGAACTTTAGCCGTTGCAGAAGTAAACCAAGTCAATGGCTGTTCCACTGTAAATGGTACCAAGCAGGTTACTGAATTCAGCTTGCATTGGAGTATTCCATGGCACTGAGCACTCTACATGCAATATCTGTACAGTTCCAAACCACCCAGAGTAGTTATGTACACAACCTTACCACAGAATGAATTGAATAGAAAGTACTGCATTCAACTCAATGGAGTGTACAGTTCAATTTTGCTGATAACTACTATGTGCTGACATGATCTAAACATTGTTATCACACTAACCGTATGATTTAGATTTGTCTGCAACCAATTTTATGAGTGTGCTACCTTTTCTCCAGAAGTTACTTTCAGTAACATTACATTCTCTACACAGTGGAACTTTAGCCTTTGCAGAAGTAAACCGAGTCAAAGGCTGTTCCAGTGAAAATGGTACCAAGTAGGTTACAGAATTCAGCTTGCATTGGAGTATTCCATGGCACTGAGCACTCTACATGCATTATCTGTACAGTTCCAAACCACCCAGAGTAGTTATGTTCACAACCTTACCACAGAATGAATTGAATAGAAAGTAATGCATTCAACTCAATGGAGTGTACAGTTCAATTTTGCTGATAACTACTATGTGCTGACATGATCTAAACATTGTTATCACACTAACCATATGATTTAGATTTGTCTGCAACCAATTTAATGAGTGTGCTACGTATTCTCCAGAAGTTACTTTCAGTAACATTACATTCTCTACACTGTGGAACTTTAGACTTTGCAGAAGTAAACCAGTTCAATGGCTGTTCCACTGTAAATGGTACCAGGTATGTTAGTGAATTCAGCTTGCATTGGAGTGTTCCATGGCACTGAGCAATCTACATGCAAAATCTATACAGTTCCAAACCACCCAGAGTAGTTATGTACACAACCTTACCACAGAATGAATTGAATAGAAAGTAATGCATTCAACTCAAATGAGTGTACAGTTCAATTTTGCTGATACCTACTATGTGCTAACATGATCTAAACATTGTTAGCGCACTAACCATATGATTTAGAGTTGTCTGCAACCAATTTTATGAGTGTGCTACCTATGGTCCAGAAGTTACTTTCAGTAACATTACCTTCACTGCACAGTGGAACTTTAGCCTTTGCAGAAGAAAACAAAGTCAATGGCTGTTCCACTGTAAATGGTACCAAGTAGGTTACTGAATTCAGCTTGCATTGGAGTATTCCATGGCACTGAGCACTCTACATGCAATATCTGTACAGTTCCAAACCACCCAGAGTAGTTATGTACACAACCTTACCACAGAATGAATTGAATAGAAAGTAATGCATTCAACTCAATGGAGTGTACAGTTCAATTTTGCTGATAACTACTATGTGCTGACATGATCTAAACATTGTTATCACACTATCCATATGATTTAGAGTTGCCTGCAACCAATTTTATGAGTGTGCCTCCTATTCTCCAGAAGTTACTTTCAGTAACATTACATTCTCTACACAGTGGAACTTTAGCGTTTGCAGAAGTAAACCAAGTCAATGGCTCTTCCACTGTAAATGGTACCAGGTAGGTTAGTGAATTCACCTGGCATTGGAGTATTCTATGGCACTGAGCACTCTACATGCAAAATCTATACAGTTCCAAACCACCCAGAGTAGTTATGAACACAACCTTACCACAGAATGCATTGAATAGAAAGTAATGCATTCAACTCAAAGGAGTGTACAGTTCAATTTTCCTGACACGTACTATGTGCTAACATGATCTAAACATTGTTAGCGCACTAACCATATGATTTAGAGTTGTCTGCAACCAATTTTATGAGTGTGCTACCTATGGTCCAGAAGTTACTTTCAGTAACATTACCTTCACTGCACAGTGGAACTTTAGCCTTTGCAGAAGTAAACCAAGTCAATGGCTGTTCCACTGTAAATGGTACCAGGTAGGTTAGTGAATCCAGCTTGCATTGGAGTATTCCATGGCACTAAGAACTCTACATGCATTATCTGTACAGTTCCAAACCACCCAGAGTAGTTATGTTCACAACATTACCACAGAAGGAATTGAATAGAAAGTAATGCATTCAACTCAATGGAGTGTACAGTTCAATTTTGCTGATAACTACTCCGTGCTGACATGATCTAAACATTGTTAGAGCACTAACCATATGATTTAGAGTTGTCTGCAACCAATTTTATGAGTGTGCTACCTATGTTCCAGAAGTTACTTTCAGGAACAATACCTTCACTGCACAGTGGAACTTTTTCCTTTGCAGAAGTAAACCAGGTCAATGGCTGTTCCACTGTAAATGGTACCAGGTATGTTAGTGAATTCACCTTGCATTGGAGTATTCCATGGCACTGAGCAATCTACATGCAAAATCTATACAGTTCCAAACCACCCAGAGTAGTTATGTACACAACCTTACCACAGAATGAATTGAATAGAAAGTAATGCATTCAACTGAATGGAGTGTACAGTTCAATTTTGCTGATAACTACTATGTGCTGACATGATCTAAACATTGTTATCACACTATCCATATGATTTAGAGTTGTCTGCAACCAGTTTTATGAGTGTGCTACCTATTCTCCAGAAGTTACTTTCAGTAACATTACATTCTCTACACAGTGGAACTTTAGCCTTTGCAGAAGTAAACCAAGTCAATGGCTGTTCCACTGTAAATGGTACCAGGTAGGTTAGTGAATTCTACTTGCATTGGAGTATTCAATGGCACTGAGCACTCTACATGCAAAAGCTATACAGTTCCAAACCACCCAGAGTAGTTATGTACACAACCTTACCACAGAATGCATTGAATAGAAAGTAATGCATTCAACTCAAAGGAGTGTACAGTTCAATTTTGCTGATACCTACTATGTGCTAACATGATCTAAACATTGTTAGCGCACTAACCATATGATTTAGAGTTGTCTGCAACCAATTTTATGAGTGTGCTACCTATGGTCCAGAAGTTACTTTCAGTAACATTACCTTCACTGCACAGTGGAACTTTAGCCTTTGCAGAAGAAAACCAAGTCAATGGCTGTTCCACTGTAAATGGTACCAAGTAGGTTACTGAATTCAGCTTGCATTGGAGTATTCCATGGCACTGAGCACTCTACATGCAATATCTGTACAGTTCCAAACCACCCAGAGTAGTTATGTACACAACCTTACCACAGAATGGATTGAATAGAAAGTAATGCATTCAACTCAATGGAGTGTACAGTTCAATTTTGCTGAAAACTACTATGTGCTGACATGATCTAAACATTGTTATCACACTATCCATATGATTTAGAGTTGCCTGCAACCAATTTTATGAGTGTGCCTCCTATTCTCCAGAAGTTACTTTCAGTAACATTACATTCTCTACACAGTGGAACTTTAGCGTTTGCAGAAGTAAACCAAGTCAATGGCTCTTCCACTGTAAATGGTACCAGGTAGGTTAGTGAATTCACCTTGCATTGGAGTATTCTATGGCACTGAGCACTCAACATGCAAAATCTATACAGTTCCAAACCACCCAGAGTAGTTATGTACACAAACTTACCACAGAATGCATTGAATAGAAAGTAATGCATTCAACTAAAAGGAGTGTACAGTTCAATTTTGCTGATACCTACTATGTGCTAACATGATCTAAACATTGTTAGCGCTCTAACCATATGATTTAGAGTTGTCTGCAACCAATTTAATGAGTGTGCTACCTATGGTCCAGAAGTTACTTTCAGTAACATTACCTTCACTGCACAGTGGAACTTTAGCCTTTGCAGAAGTAAACCAAGTCAATGGCTGTTCCACTGTAAATGGTACCAGGTAGGTTAGTGAATCCAGCTTGCATTGGAGTATTCCATGGCACTAAGAACTCTACATGCATTATCTGTACAGTTCCAAACCACCCAGAGTAGTTATGTTCACAACATTACCACAGAATGAATTGAATAGAAAGTAATGCATTCAACTCAATGGAGTGTACAGTTCAATTTTGCTGATAACTACTCCGTGCTGACATGATCTAAACATTGTTAGCGCACTAACCATATGATTTAGAGTTGTCTGCAACCAATTTTATGAGTGTGCTACCTATGGTCCAGAAGTTACTTTCAGGAACAATACCTTCACTGCACAGTGGAACTTTTTCCTTTGCAGAAGTAAACCAGGTCAATGGCTGTTCCACTGTAAATGGTACCAGGTATGTTAGTGAATTCACCTTGCATTGGAGTATTCCATGGCACTGAGCACTCTACATGCAAAATCTATACAGTTCCATACCACCCAGAGTAGTTATGTACACAACCTTACCACAGAATGAATTGAATAGAAAGTAATGCATTCAACTGAATGGAGTGTACAGTTCAATTTTGCTGATAACTACTATGTGCTGACATGATCTAAACAATGTTATCACACTATCCATATGATTTAGAGTTGTCTGCAACCAGTTTTATGAGTGTGCTACCTATTCTCCAGAAGTTACTTTCAGTAACATTACATTCTCTACACAGTGGAACTTTAGCCTTTGCAGAAGTAAACCAAGTCAATGGCTGTTCCACTGTAAATGGTACCAGGTAGGTTAGTGAATTCACCTTGCATTGGAGTATTCAATGGCACTGAGCAATCTACATGCAAAAGCTATACAGTTCCAAACCACCCAGAGTAGTTATGTACACAACCTTACCACAGAATGCATTGAATAGAAAGTAATGCATTCAACTCAAAGGAGTGTACAGTTCAATTTTGCTGATACCTACTATGTGCTAACATGATCTAAACATTGTTAGCGCACTAACCATATGATTTAGAGTTGTCTGCAAACAATTTAATGAGTGTGCTACCTATGGTCCAGAAGTTACTTTCAGTAACATTACCTTCACTGCACAGTGGAACTTTAGCCTTTGCAGAAGTAAACCGAGTCAAAGGCTTTTCCACTGTAAATGGTACCAGGTAGGTTACTGAATTCAGATTGCATTGGAGTATTCCAATGGCACTGAGCACTCTACATGCAATATCTATACAGTTCCAAACAACCCAGTGTAGTTATGTACACAACTTACCACAGAATGCATTGAATACAAAGTAATGCTTTCAAATCAATGGAGAGTACAGTTCAATTTTGCTGATAACTACTATGTGCTGACATGATGTATACATTGTTAGCACACTATCCATATGATTTCGAGTTGTCTGCAACCAATTTTATGAATGTGCTACCTATGCAGCAGAAGTTACTTTCATTAACATTACCTTCTCTACACAGTGGAACTTTAGTCTTTGTAGAAGTAATGCAAGTCAATGGCTGTTCCAGTGTAAATGGTACCAAGTAGGTTACTGAATTCAGCTTGCTTTGGAGTATTCCATGGCACTGAGCACTCTACATGCATTATCTGTACAGTTCCAAACCACCCAGAGTAGTTATGTTCACAACCTTACCACAGAATGAATTGAATAGAAAGTAATGCATTCAACTCAATGGAGTGTACAGTTCAATTTTGCTGATAACTACTATGTGCTGACATGATCTAAACATTGTTATCACTCTATCCATATGATTTAGAGTTGCCTGCAACCAATCTTATCAGTGTGCCTCCTATTCTCCAGAAGTTACTTTCAGTAACATTACATTCTCTACACAGTGGAACTTTAGCGTTTGCAGAAGTAGACCAAGTCAATGGCTGTTCCACTGTAAATGGTACCAGGTAGGTTAGTGAATTCACCTTGCATTGGAGTATTCCATGGCACTGAGCACTCTACATGCAAAATCTATACAGTTCCAAACCACCCAGAGTAGTTACGTACACAACCTTACCACAGAATGAATTGAATAGAAAGTAATGCATTCAACTCAATGGAGTGTACAGTTCAATTTTGCTGATATCTACTATGTGCTAACATGATCTAAACATTGTTAGCGCTCTAACCATAAGGTTTAGAGTTGTCTGCAACCAATTTTATGAGTGTGCTACCTATGGTCCAGAAGTTACTTTCAGTAACATTACCTTCACTGCACAGTGGAACTTTAGCCTTTGCAGAAGTAAACTAACTCAATGGCTGTTCCACTGTAAATGGGACCAAGTAGGTTACTGAATTCAGCTTGCATTGGAGTATTCTATGGCACTGAGCACTCTGCATGCATTATCTGTACAGTTCCAAACCACCCAGAGTAGTTATGTACACAACTTACCACAGAATGCATTGAATACAAAGTAATGCATTTAAATCAAAGGAGTGTACAGTTCAATTTTGCTGATAACTACTGTGTGCTGACATGATGTAAACATTGTTAGCACACTATCCATATGATTTAGAGTTGTCTGCAACCAGTTTTATGAGTGTGCTACCTATGCAGCAGAAGTTACTTTCAGTAACATTCCCTTCTCTACACAGTGGAACTTTAGCCTTTGCAGAAGAAAACCAAGTCAATGGCTGTTCCACTGTAAATGGTACCAAGTAGGTTACTGAATTCAGCTTGCATTGGAGTATTCCATGGCACTGAGCACTCTACATGCAATATCTGTACAGATCCAAACCACCCAGAGTAGTTATGTACACAACCTTACCACAGATTGAATTGAATAGAAAGTAATGCATTCAACTCAATGGAGTGTACAGTTCAATTTTGCTGATAACTACTATGTGCTGACATGATCTAAACATTGTTATCACACTATCCATATGATTTAGAGTTGCCTGCAACCAATTTTATGAGTGTGCCTCCTATTCTCCAGAAGTTACTTTCAGTAACATTACATTCTCTACACAGTGGAACTTTAGCGTTTGCAGAAGTAAACCAAGTCAATGGCTGTTCCACTGGAAATGGTACCATGTAGGTTACTGAATTCAGCTTGCATTGGAGTATTCCATGGCACTGAGCACTCTGCATGCATTATCTGTACAGTTCCAAACCACCCAGAGTAGTTATGTACACAACTTACCACAGAATGCATTGAATACAAAGTAATGCATTCAAATCAATGGAGTGTACAGTTCAATTTTGCTGATAACTACTATGTGCTGACATGATGTAAACATTGTTAGCACACTATCCATATGATTTAGAGTTGTCTGCAACCAGTTTTATGAGTGTGCTACCTATGCAGCAGAAGTTACTTTCAGTAACATTACCTTCACTGCACAGTGGAACTTTAGCTTTTGCAGAAGTAAACCAAGTCAATGGCTGTCCAGTGTAAATGGTACCAGGTAGGTTAGTGAATTCAGCTTGCATTGGAGTATTCCATGGCACTGAGAACTCTAGATGCATTATCTGTACAGTTCCAAACCACCCAGAGTAGTTATGTTCACAACCTTACCACAGAATGAATTGATTAGAAAGTAATGCATTCAACTCAATGGAGTGTACAGTTCAATTTTGCTGATATCTACTACGTGCTGACATGATCTAAACATTGTTATCACTCTATCCATATGATTTAGAGTTGCCTGCAACCAATTTTATGAGTGTGCCTCCTATTCTCCAGAAGTTACTTTCAGTAACATTACATTCTCTACACCGTGGAACTTTAGCGTTTGCAGAAGTAATCCAAGTCAATGGCTGTTCCACTGTAAATGGTACCAGGTAGGTTAGTGAATTCACCTTGCATTGGAGTATTCCATGGCACTGAGAACTCTACATGCATTATCTGTACAGTTCCAAACCACCCAGAGTAGTTATGTACACAACTTACCACAGAATGCATTGAATACAAAGTAATGCATTCAAATCAATGGAGTGTACAGTTCAATTTTCTTGATAACTACTATGTGCTAACATGATCTAAACATTGTTAGCGCACTAACCATATGATTTAGAGTTGTCTGCAACCAATTTTATGAGTGTGCTACCTATGGTCCAGAAGTTACTTTCAGTAACATTACCTTCACTGCACAGTGGAACTTTAGCCTTTGCAGAAGTAAACCAAGTCAATGGCTGTTCCACTGTAAATGGTACCAGGTAGGTTAGTGAATCCAGCTTGCATTGGAGTATTCCATGGCACTAAGAACTCTACATGCATTATCTGTACAGTTCCAAACCACCCAGAGTAGTTATGTTCACAACATTACCACAGAATGAATTGAATAGAAAGTAATGCATTCAACTCAATGGAGTGTACAGTTCAATTTTGCTGATAACTACTCCGTGCTGACATGATCTAAACATTGTTAGAGCACTAACCATATGATTTAGAGTTGTCTGCAACCAATTTTATGAGTGTGCTACCTATGGTCCAGAAGTTACTTTCAGGAACAATACCTTCACTGCACAGTGGAACTTTTTCCTTTGCAGAAGTAAACCAGGTCAATGGCTGTTCCACTGTAAATGGTACCAGGTATGTTAGTGAATTCACCTTGCATTGGAGTATTCCATGGCACTGAGCACTCTACATGCAAAATCTATACAGTTCCAAACCACCCAGAGTAGTTATGTACACAACCTTACCACAGAATGAATTGAATAGAAAGTAATGCATTCAACTGAATGGAGTGTACAGTTCAATTTTGCTGATAACTACTATGTGCTGACATGATCTAAACATTGTTATCACACTATCCATATGATTTAGAGTTGTCTGCAACCAGTTTTATGAGTGTGCTACCTATTCTCCAGAAGTTACTTTCAGTAACATTACATTCTCTACACAGTGGAACTTTAGCCTTTGCAGAAGTAAACCAAGTCAATGGCTGTTCCACTGTAAATGGTACCAGGTAGGTTAGTGAATTCTACTTGCATTGGAGTATTCAATGGCACTGAGCACTCTACATGCAAAAGCTATACAGTTCCAAACCACCCAGAGTAGTTATGTACACAACCTTACCACAGAATGCATTGAATAGAAAGTAATGCATTCAACTCAAAGGAGTGTACAGTTCAATTTTGCTGATATCTACTATGTGCTAACATGATCTAAACATTGTTAGCGCACTAACCATATGATTTAGAGTTGTCTGCAACCAATTTTATGAGTGTGCTACCTATGGTCCAGAAGTTACTTTCAGTAACATTACCTTCACTGCACAGTGGAACTTTAGCCTTTGCAGAAGTAAACCAAGTCAATGGCTGTTCCACTGTAAATGGTACCAGGTAGGTTAGTGAATCCAGCTTGCATTGGAGTATTCCATGGCACTAAGAACTCTACATGCATTATCTGTACAGTTCCAAACCACCCAGAGTAGTTATGTTCACAACATTACCACAGAATGAATTGAATAGAAAGTAATGCATTCAACTCAATGGAGTGTACAGTTCAATTTTGCTGATAACTACTCCGTGCTGACATGATCTAAACATTGTTAGAGCACTAACCATATGATTTAGAGTTGTCTGCAACCAATTTTATGAGTGTGCTACCTATGGTCCAGAAGTTACTTTCAGGAACAATACCTTCACTGCACAGTGGAACTTTTTCCTTTGCAGAAGTAAACCAGGTCAATGGCTGTTCCACTGTAAATGGTACCAGGTATGTTAGTGAATTCACCTTGCATTGGAGTATTCCATGGCACTGAGCACTCTACATGCAAAATCTATACAGTTCCAAACCACCCAGAGTAGTTATGTACACAACCTTACCACAGAATGAATTGAATAGAAAGTAATGCATTCAACTGAATGGAGTGTACAGTTCAATTTTGCTGATAACTACTATGTGCTGACATGATCTAAACATTGTTATCACACTATCCATATGATTTAGAGTTGTCTGCAACCAGTTTTATGAGTGTGCTACCTATTCTCCAGAAGTTACTTTCAGTAACATTACATTCTCTACACAGTGGAACTTTAGCCTTTGCAGAAGTAAACCAAGTCAATGGCTGTTCCACTGTAAATGGTACCAGGTAGGTTAGTGAATTCTACTTGCATTGGAGTATTCCATGGCACTGAGCACTCTGCATGCATTATCTGTACAGTTCCAAACCACCCAGAGTAGTTATGTACACAACTTACCACAGAATGCATTGAATACAAAGTAATGCATTCAAATCAATGGAGTGTACAGTTCAATTTTGCTGATAACTACTATGTGCTGACATGATGTAAACATTGTTAGCACACTATCCATATGATTTAGAGTTGTCTGCAACCAGTTTTATGAGTGTGCTACCTATGCAGCAGAAGTTACTTTCAGTAACATTACCTTCACTGCACAGTGGAACTTTAGCTTTTGCAGAAGTAAACCAAGTCAATGGCTGTCCAGTGTAAATGGTACCAGGTAGGTTAGTGAATTCAGCTTGCATTGGAGTATTCCATGGCACTGAGAACTCTAGATGCATTATCTGTACAGTTCCAAACCACCCAGAGTAGTTATGTTCACAACCTTACCACAGAATGAATTGATTAGAAAGTAATGCATTCAACTCAATGGAGTGTACAGTTCAATTTTGCTGATATCTACTACGTGCTGACATGATCTAAACATTGTTATCACTCTATCCATATGATTTAGAGTTGCCTGCAACCAATTTTATGAGTGTGCCTCCTATTCTCCAGAAGTTACTTTCAGTAACATTACATTCTCTACACCGTGGAACTTTAGCGTTTGCAGAAGTAATCCAAGTCAATGGCTGTTCCACTGTAAATGGTACCAGGTAGGTTAGTGAATTCACCTTGCATTGGAGTATTCCATGGCACTGAGAACTCTACATGCATTATCTGTACAGTTCCAAACCACCCAGAGTAGTTATGTACACAACTTACCACAGAATGCATTGAATACAAAGTAATGCATTCAAATCAATGGAGTGTACAGTTCAATTTTCTTGATAACTACTATGTGCTAACATGATCTAAACATTGTTAGCGCACTAACCATATGATTTAGAGTTGTCTGCAACCAATTTTATGAGTGTGCTACCTATGGTCCAGAAGTTACTTTCAGTAACATTACCTTCACTGCACAGTGGAACTTTAGCCTTTGCAGAAGTAAACCAAGTCAATGGCTGTTCCACTGTAAATGGTACCAGGTAGGTTAGTGAATCCAGCTTGCATTGGAGTATTCCATGGCACTAAGAACTCTACATGCATTATCTGTACAGTTCCAAACCACCCAGAGTAGTTATGTTCACAACATTACCACAGAATGAATTGAATAGAAAGTAATGCATTCAACTCAATGGAGTGTACAGTTCAATTTTGCTGATAACTACTCCGTGCTGACATGATCTAAACATTGTTAGAGCACTAACCATATGATTTAGAGTTGTCTGCAACCAATTTTATGAGTGTGCTACCTATGGTCCAGAAGTTACTTTCAGGAACAATACCTTCACTGCACAGTGGAACTTTTTCCTTTGCAGAAGTAAACCAGGTCAATGGCTGTTCCACTGTAAATGGTACCAGGTATGTTAGTGAATTCACCTTGCATTGGAGTATTCCATGGCACTGAGCACTCTACATGCAAAATCTATACAGTTCCAAACCACCCAGAGTAGTTATGTACACAACCTTACCACAGAATGAATTGAATAGAAAGTAATGCATTCAACTGAATGGAGTGTACAGTTCAATTTTGCTGATAACTACTATGTGCTGACATGATCTAAACATTGTTATCACACTATCCATATGATTTAGAGTTGTCTGCAACCAGTTTTATGAGTGTGCTACCTATTCTCCAGAAGTTACTTTCAGTAACATTACATTCTCTACACAGTGGAACTTTAGCCTTTGCAGAAGTAAACCAAGTCAATGGCTGTTCCACTGTAAATGGTACCAGGTAGGTTAGTGAATTCTACTTGCATTGGAGTATTCAATGGCACTGAGCACTCTACATGCAAAAGCTATACAGTTCCAAACCACCCAGAGTAGTTATGTACACAACCTTACCACAGAATGCATTGAATAGAAAGTAATGCATTCAACTCAAAGGAGTGTACAGTTCAATTTTGCTGATACCTACTATGTGCTAACATGATCTAAACATTGTTAGCGCACTAACCATATGATTTAGAGTTGTCTGCAACCAATTTTATGAGTGTGCTACCTATGGTCCAGAAGTTACTTTCAGTAACATTACCTTCACTGCACAGTGTAACTTTAGCCTTTGCAGAAGTAAACCAAGTCAATGGCTGTTCCACTGTAAATGTTACCAGGTAGGTTAGTGAATCCAGCTTGCATTGGAGTATTCCATGGCACTAAGAACTCTACATGCATTATCTGTACAGTTCCAAACCACCCAGAGTAGTTATGTTCACAACATTACCACAGAATGAATTGAATAGAAAGTAATGCATTCAACTCAATGGAGTGTACAGTTCAATTTTGCTGATAACTACTCCGTGCTGACATGATCTAAACATTGTTAGAGCACTAACCATATGATTTAGAGTTGTCTGCAACCAATTTTATGAGTGTGCTACCTATGGTCCAGAAGTTACTTTCAGGAACAATACCTTCACTGCACAGTGGAACTTTTTCCTTTGCAGAAGTAAACCAGGTCAATGGCTGTTCCACTGTAAATGGTACCAGGTATGTTAGTGAATTCACCTTGCATTGGAGTATTCCATGGCACTGAGCACTCTACATGCAAAATCTATACAGTTCCAAACCACCCAGAGTAGTTATGTACACAACCTTACCACAGAATGAATTGAATAGAAAGTAATGCATTCAACTGAATGGAGTGTACAGTTCAATTTTGCTGATAACTACTATGTGCTGACATGATCTAAACATTGTTATCACACTATCCATATGATTTAGAGTTGTCTGCAACCAGTTTTATGAGTGTGCTACCTATTCTCCAGAAGTTACTTTCAGTAACATTACATTCTCTACACAGTGGAACTTTAGCCTTTGCAGAAGTAAACCAAGTCAATGGCTGTTCCACTGTAAATGGTACCAGGTAGGTTAGTGAATTCTACTTGCATTGGAGTATTCAATGGCACTGAGCACTCTACATGCAAAAGCTATACAGTTCCAAACCACCCAGAGTAGTTATGTACACAACCTTACCACAGAATGCATTGAATAGAAAGTAATGCATTCAACTCAAAGGAGTGTACAGTTCAATTTTGCTGATACCTACTATGTGCTAACATGATCTAAACATTGTTAGCGCACTAACCATATGATTTAGAGTTGTCTGCAACCAATTTTATGAGTGTGCTACCTATGGTCCAGAAGTTACTTTCAGTAACATTACCTTCACTGCACAGTGGAACTTTAGCCTTTGCAGAAGAAAACCAAGTCAATGGCTGTTCCACTGTAAATGGTACCAAGTAGGTTACTGAATTCAGCTTGCATTGGAGTATTCCATGGCACTGAGCACTCTACGTGCAATATCTGTACAGTTCCAAACCACCCAGAGTACTTATGTACACAACCTTACCACAGAATGAATTGAATAGAAAGTAATGCATTCAACTCAATGGAGTGTACAGTTCAATTTTGCTGAAAACTACTATGTGCTGACATGATCTAAACATTGTTATCACACTATCCATATGATTTAGAGTTGCCTGCAACCAATTTTATGAGTGTGCTACCTATGCAGCAGAAGTTACTTTCAGTCACATTACCTTCTCTACACAGTGGAACTTTAGCGTTTGCAGAAGTAAACCAAGTCAATGGCTCTTCCACTGTAAATGGTACCAGGTAGGTTAGTGAATTCACCTTGCATTGGAGTATTCTATGGCACTGAGCACTCTACATGCAAAATCTATACAGTTCCAAACCACCCAGAGTAGTTATGTACACAAACTTACCACAGAATGCATTGAATAGAAAGTAATGCATTCAACTAAAAGGAGTGTACAGTTCAATTTTGCTGATACCTACTATGTGCTAACATGATCTAAACATTGTTAGCGCTCTAACCATATGATTTAGAGTTGTCTGCAACCAATTTTATGAGTGTGCTACCGATGGTCCAGAAGTTACTTTCAGTAACATTACCTTCACTGCACAGTGGAACTTTAGCCTTTGCAGAAGTAAACCAAGTCAATGGCTGTTCCACTGTAAATGGTACCAGGTAGGTTAGTGAATCCAGCTTGCATTGGAGTATTCCATGGCACTAAGAACTCTACATGCATTATCTGTACAGTTCCAAACCACCCAGAGTAGTTATGTTCACAACATTACCACAGAATGAATTGAATAGAAAGTAATGCATTCAACTCAATGGAGTGTACAGTTCAATTTTGCTGATAACTACTCCGTGCTGACATGATCTAAACATTGTTAGAGCACTAACCATATGATTTAGAGTTGTCTGCAACCAATTTTATGAGTGTGCTACCTATGGTCCAGAAGTTACTTTCAGGAACAATACCTTCACTGCACAGTGGAACTTTTTCCTTTGCAGAAGTAAATAAGGTCAATGGCTGTTCCACTGTAAATGGTACCAGGTATGTTAGTGAATTCATCTTGCATTGGAGTATTCCATGGCACTGAGCACTCTACATGAAAAATCTATACAGTTCCAAACCACCCAGAGTAGTTATGTACACAACCTTACCACAGAATGAATTGAATAGAAAGTAATGCATTCAACTGAATGGTGTGTATGAGTTCAATTTTGCTGATAACTACTATGTGCTGACATGATCTAAACATTGTTATCACACTAACCATATGATTTAGAGTTGTCTGCAACCAATTTTATGAGTGTGCTACCTATTCTCCAGAAGTTACTTTCAGTAACATTACATTCTCTACACAGTGGAACTTTAGCCTTTGCAGAAGTAAACCAAGTCAATGGCTGTTCCACTGTAAATGGTACCAGGTAGGTTAGTGAATTCAGCTTGCATTGGAGTATTCCATGGCACTGAGCACTCTACACAAGTCAATGGCTGTTCCACTGTAAATGGTACCAAGTAGGTTATTGAATTCAGCTTGCATTGGAGTATTCCAATGGCACTGAGCACTCTACATGCAATATCTATACAGTTCCAAACCACCCAGTGTAGTTATGTACACAACTTACCCCAGAATGCATTGAATACAAAGTAATGCTTTCAAATCAATGGAGAGTACAGTTCAATTTTGCTGATAACTACTATGTGCTGACATGATGTATACATTGTTAGCACACTATCCATATGATTTCGAGTTGTCTGCAACCAATTTTATGATTGTGCTACCTATGCAGCAGAAGTTACTTTCATTAACATTACCTTCTCTACACAGTGGAACTTTAGTCTTTGTAGAAGTAAACCAAGTCAATGGCTGTTCCAGTGTAAATGGTACCAAGTAGGTTACTGAATTCAGCTTGCATTGGAGTATTCCATGGCACTGAGCACTCTACATGCATTATCTGTACAGTTCCAAACCACCCAGAGTAGTTATGTTCACAACCTTACCACAGAATGAATTGAATAGAAAGTAATGCATTCAACTCAATGGAGTGTACAGTTCAATTTTGCTGATAACTACTATGTGCTGACATGATCTAAACATTGTTATCACACTATCCATATGATTTCGAGTTGTCTGCAACCAATTTTATGAGTGTGCTACCTATGGTCCAGAAGTTACTTTCAGTAACATTACCTTCTCTGCACAGTGGAACTTTAGCCTTTGCAGAAGTAAACCAAGTCAATGGCTGTTCCATTGTAAATGGTACCAGATAGGTTAGTGAATTCAGCTTGCATTGGAGTATTCCATGGCACTGAGAACTCTACATGCATTATCTGTACAGTTCCAAACCACCCAGAGTAGTTATGTACACAACCTTACCACAGAATGAATTGATTAGAAAGTAATGCATTCAACTCAATGGAGTGTACAGTTCAATTTTGCTGATAACTACTATGTGCTGACATGATCTAAACATTGTTATCACTCTATCCATATCATTTAGAGTTGCCTGCAACCAATCTTATCAGTGTGCCTCCTATTCTCCAGAAGTTACTTTCAGTAACATTACATTCTCTACACAGTGGAACTTTAGCGTTTGCAGAAGTAGACCAAGTCAATGGCTGTTCCACTGTAAATGGTACCAGGTAGGTTAGTGAATTCACCTTGCATTGGAGTATTCCATGGCACTGAGCACTCTACATGCAAAATCTATACAGTTCCAAACCACCCAGAGTAGTTACGTACACAACCTTACCACAGAATGAATTGAATAGAAAGTAATGCATTCAACTCAATGGAGTGTACAGTTCAATTTTGCTGATATCTACTATGTGCTAACATGATCTAAACATTGTTATCACTCTATCCATATGATTTAGAGTTGCCTGCAACCAATCTTATCAGTGTGCCTCCTATTCTCCAGAAGTTACTTTCAGTAACATTACATTCTCTACACAGTGGAACTTTAGCCTTTGCAGACGTAAACCAAGTCAATGGCTGTTCCACTGTAAATGGTACCAGGTAGGTTAGTGAATTCAGCTTGCATTGGAGTATTCCATGGCACTGAGCACTCTACACAAGTCAATGGCTGTTCCACTGTAAATGGTACCAAGTAGGTTATTGAATTCAGCTTGCATTGGAGTATTCCAATGGCACTGAGCACTCTACATGCAATATCTATACAGTTCCAAACCACCCAGTGTAGTTATGTACACAACTTACCACAGAATGCATTGAATACAAAGTAATGCTTTCAAATCAATGGAGAGTACAGTTCAATTTTGCTGATAACTACTATGTGCTGACATGATGTATACATTGTTAGCACACTATCCATATGATTTCGAGTTGTCTGCAACCAATTTTATGATTGTGCTACCTATGCAGCAGAAGTTACTTTCATTAACATTACCTTCTCTACACAGTGGAACTTTAGTCTTTGTAGAAGTAAACCAAGTCAATGGCTGTTCCAGTGTAAATGGTACCAAGTAGGTTACTGAATTCAGCTTGCATTGGAGTATTCCATGGCACTGAGCACTCTACATGCATTATCTGTACAGTTCCAAACCACCCAGAGTAGTTATGTTCACAACCTTACCACAGAATGAATTGAATAGAAAGTAATGCATTCAACTCAATGGAGTGTACAGTTCAATTTTGCTGATAACTACTATGTGCTGACATGATCTAAACATTGTTATCACACTATCCATATGATTTCGAGTTGTCTGCAACCAATTTTATGAGTGTGCTACCTATGGTCCAGAAGTTACTTTCAGTAACATTACCTTCTCTGCACAGTGGAACTTTAGCCTTTGCAGAAGTAAACCAAGTCAATGGCTGTTCCATTGTAAATGGTACCAGGTAGGTTAGTGAATTCAGCTTGCATTGGAGTATTCCATGGCACTGAGAACTCTACATGCATTATCTGTACAGTTCCAAACCACCCAGAGTAGTTATGTACACAACCTTACCACAGAATGAATTGATTAGAAAGTAATGCATTCAACTCAATGGAGTGTACAGTTCAATTTTGCTGATAACTACTATGTGCTGACATGATCTAAACATTGTTATCACTCTATCCATATGATTTAGAGTTGCCTGCAACCAATCTTATCAGTGTGCCTCCTATTCTCCAGAAGTTACTTTCAGTAATATTACATTCTCTACACAGTGGAACTTTAGCGTTTGCAGAAGTAGACCAAGTCAATGGCTGTTCCACTGTAAATGGTACCAGGTAGGTTAGTGAATTCACCTTGCATTGGAGTATTCCATGGCACTGAGCACTCTACATGCAAAATCTATACAGTTCCAAACCACCCAGAGTAGTTACGTACACAACCTTACCACAGAATGAATTGAATAGAAAGTAATGCATTCAACTCAATGGAGTGTACAGTTCAATTTTGCTGATATCTACTATGTGCTAACATGATCTAAACATTGTTAGCGCTCTAACCATATGGTTTAGAGTTGTCTGCAACCAATTTTATGAGTGTGCTACCTATGGTCCAGAAGTTACTTTCAGTAACATTACCTTCACTGCACAGTGGAACTTTAGCCTTTGCAGAAGTAAACTAACTCAATGGCTGTTCCACTGTAAATGGGACCAAGTAGGTTACTGAATTCAGCTTGCATTGGAGTATTCTATGGCACTGAGCACTCTGCATGCATTATCTGTACAGTTCCAAACCACCCAGAGTAGTTATGTACACAACTTACCACAGAATGCATTGAATACAAAGTAATGCATTTAAATCAAAGGAGTGTACAGTTCAATTTTGCTGATAACTACTGTGTGCTGACATGATGTAAACATTGTTAGCACACTATCCATATGATTTAGAGTTGTCTGCAACCAGTTTTATGAGTGTGCTACCTATGCAGCAGAAGTTACTTTCAGTAACATTCCCTTCTCTACACAGTGGAACTTTAGCCTTTCCAGAAGAAAACCAAGTCAATGGCTGTTCCACTGTAAATGGTACCAAGTAGGTTACTGAATTCAGCTTGCATTGGAGTATTCCATGGCACTGAGCACTCTACATGCAATATCTGTACAGTTCCAAACCACCCAGAGTAGTTATGTACACAACCTTACCACAGAATGAATTGAATAGAAAGTAATGCATTCAACTCAATGGAGTGTACAGTTCAATTTTGCTGATAACTACTGTGTGCTGACATGATCTAAACATTGTTATCACACTATCCATATGATTTAGAGTTGCCTGCAACCAATTTTATGAGTGTGCCTCCTATTCTCCAGAAGTTACTTTCAGTAACATTACATTCTCTACACTGTGGAACTTTAGCGTTTGCAGAAGTAAACCAAGTCAATGGCTGTTCCACTGTAAATGGTACCATGTAGGTTACTGAATTCAGCTTGCATTGGAGTATTCCATGGCACTGAGCACTCTGCATGCATTATCTGTACAGTTCCAAACCACCCAAAGTAGTTATGTACACAACTTACCACAGAATGCATTGAATACAAAGTAATGCATTCAAATCAATGGAGTGTACAGTTCAATTTTGCTGATAACTACTATGTGCTGACATGATGTAAACATTGTTAGCACACTATCCATATGATTTAGAGTTGTCTGCAACCAGTTTTATGAGTGTGCTACCTATGCAGCAGAAGTTACTTTCAGTAACATTACCTTCACTGCACAGTGGAACTTTAGCTTTTGCAGAAGTAAACCAAGTCAATGGCTGTCCAGTGTAAATGGTACCAGGTAGGTTAGTGAATTCAGCTTGCATTGGAGTATTCCATGGCACTGAGAACTCTAGATGCATTATCTGTACAGTTCCAAACCACCCAGAGTAGTTATGTTCACAACCTTACCACAGAATGAATTGATTAGAAAGTAATGCATTCAACTCAATGGAGTGTACAGTTCAATTTTGCTGATATCTACTACGTGCTGACATGATCTAAACATTGTTATCACTCTATCCATATGATTTAGAGTTGCCTGCAACCAATTTTATGAGTGTGCCTCCTATTCTCCAGAAGTTACTTTCAGTAACATTACATTCTCTACACCGTGGAACTTTAGCGTTTGCAGAAGTAAACCAAGTCAATGGCTGTTCCACTGTAAATGGTACCAGGTAGGTTAGTGAATTCACCTTGCATTGGAGTATTCCATGGCACTGAGCACTCTACATGCAAAATCTATACAGTTCCAAACCACCCAGAGTAGTTACGTACACAACCTTACCACAGAATGAATTGAATAGAAAGTAATGCATTCAACTCAATGGAGTGTACAGTTCAATTTTGCTGATATCTACTATGTGCTAACATGATCTAAACATTGTTAGCGCTCTAACCATATGGTTTAGAGTTGTCTGCAACCAATTTTATGAGTGTGCTACCTATGGTCCAGAAGTTACTTTCAGTAACATTACCTTCACTGCACAGTGGAACTTTAGCCTTTGCAGAAGTAAACTAACTCAATGGCTGTTCCACTGTAAATGGGACCAAGTAGGTTACTGAATTCAGCTTGCATTGGAGTATTCTATGGCACTGAGCACTCTGCATGCATTATCTGTACAGTTCCAAACCACCCAGAGTAGTTATGTACACAACTTACCACAGAATGCATTGAATACAAAGTAATGCATTTAAATCAAAGGAGTGTACAGTTCAATTTTGCTGATAACTACTGTGTGCTGACATGATGTAAACATTGTTAGCACACTATCCATATGATTTAGAGTTGTCTGCAACCAGTTTTATGAGTGTGCTACCTATGCAGCAGAAGTTACTTTCAGTAACATTCCCTTCTCTACACAGTGGAACTTTAGCCTTTGCAGAAGAAAACCAAGTCAATGGCTGTTCCACTGTAAATGGTACCAAGTAGGTTACTGAATTCAGCTTGCATTGGAGTATTCCATGGCACTGAGCACTCTACATGCAATATCTGTACAGTTCCAAACCACCCAGAGTAGTTATGTACACAACCTTACCACAGAATGAATTGAATAGAAAGTAATGCATTCAACTCAATGGAGTGTACAGTTCAATTTTGCTGATAACTACTGTGTGCTGACATGATCTAAACATTGTTATCACACTATCCATATGATTTAGAGTTGCCTGCAACCAATTGTATGAGTGTGCCTCCTATTCTCCAGAAGTTACTTTCAGTAACATTACATTCTCTACACAGTGGAACTTTAGCGTTTGCAGAAGTAAACCAAGTCAATGGCTGTTCCACTGTAAATGGTACCATGTAGGTTACTGAATTCAGCTTGCATTGGAGTATTCCATGGCACTGAGCACTCTGCATGCATTATCTGTACAGTTCCAAACCACCCAAAGTAGTTATGTACACAACTTACCACAGAATGCATTGAATACAAAGTAATGCATTCAAATCAATGGAGTGTACAGTTCAATTTTGCTGATAACTACTATGTGCTGACATGATGTAAACATTGTTAGCACACTATCCATATGATTTAGAGTTGTCTGCAACCAGTTTTATGAGTGTGCTACCTATGCAGCAGAAGTTACTTTCAGTAACATTACCTTCACTGCACAGTGGAACTTTAGCTTTTGCAGAAGTAAACCAAGTCAATGGCTGTCCAGTGTAAATGGTACCAGGTAGGTTAGTGAATTCAGCTTGCATTGGAGTATTCCATGGCACTGAGAACTCTAGATGCATTATCTGTACAGTTCCAAACCACCCAGAGTAGTTATGTTCACAACCTTACCACAGAATGAATTGATTAGAAAGTAATGCATTCAACTCAATGGAGTGTACAGTTCAATTTTGCTGATATCTACTACGTGCTGACATGATCTAAACATTGTTATCACTCTATCCATATGATTTAGAGTTGCCTGCAACCAATTTTATGAGTGTGCCTCCTATTCTCCAGAAGTTACTTTCAGTAACATTACATTCTCTACACCGTGGAACTTTAGCGTTTGCAGAAGTAAACCAAGTCAATGGCTGTTCCACTGTAAATGGTACCAGGTAGGTTAGTGAATTCACCTTGCATTGGAGTATTCCATGGCACTGAGAACTCTACATGCATTATCTGTACAGTTCCAAACCACCCAGAGTAGTTATGTACACAACTTACCACAGAATGCATTGAATACAAAGTAATGCATTCAAATCAATGGAGTGTACAGTTCAATTTTGCTGATAACTACTATGTGCTGACATGATGTAAACATTGTTAGCACACTATCCATATGATTTAGAGTTGTCTGCAACCAGTTTTATGATTGTGCTACCTATGCAGCAGAAGTTACTTTCAGTAACATTACCTTCTCTACACAGTGGAACTTTAGCCTTTGCAGAAGAAAACCACGTCAATGGCTGTTCCACTGTAAATGGTACCAAGTAGGTTACTGAATTCAGCTTGCATTGGAGTATTCCATGGCACTGAGCACTCTACATGCAATATCTGTACAGTTCCAAACCACCCAGAGTAGTTATGTACACAACCTTACCACAGAATGAATTGAATAGAAAGTAATGCATTCAACTCAATGGAGTGAACAGTTCAATTTTACTGATAACTACTATGTGCTGACATGATCTAAACATTGTTATCAGTCTATCCATATGATTTAGAGTTGCCTGCAACCAATTTTATGAGTGTGCCTCCTATTCTCCAGAAGTTACTTTCAGTAACATTACATTCTCTACACAGTGGAACTTTAGCGTTTGCAGAAGTAAACCAAGTCAATGGCTGTTCCACTGTAAATGGTATCAGGTAGGTTAGTGAATTCACCTTGCATTGGAGTATTCCATGGCACTGAGCACTCTACATGCAAAATCTATACAGTTCCGAACCACCCAGAGGAGTTATGTACACAACCTTACCACAGAATGCATTGAAAAGAAAGTAATGCATTCAACTCAAAGGAGTGTACAGTTCAATTTTGCTGATACCTACTATGTGCTAACATGATCTAAACATTATTAGCGCACTAACCATATGATTTAGAGTTGTCTGCAATCAATTTTATTAGTGTGCTACCTGTGCAGCAGAAGTTTCAGTAACATTACCTTCTCTACACAGTGGAACTTTAGCGTTTGCAGAAGTAAACCAAGTCAATGGCTGTTCCACTGTAAATGGTACCAGGTAGGTTAATGAATTCACCTTGCATTGGAGTATTCCATGGCACTGAGCACTCTACATGCATTATCTGTACAGTTCCAAACCACCCAGAGTAGTTATGTACACAACCTTACCACAGAATGCATTGAAAAGAAAGTAATGCATTCCACTCAAATGAGTGTACAGTTCAATTTTGCTGATAACTACTATGTGCTGACATGATCTAAACATTGTTATCACACTAACCATATGATTTAGAGTTGTCTGCAACCAATTTTATGAGTGTGCTACCTATTCTCCAGAAGTTACTTTCAGTAACATTACCTTCACTGCACAGTGGAACTTTAGCCTTTGCAGAAGTAAACCAAGTCAATGGCTGTTCCACTGTAAATGGTATCAGGTAGGTTAGTGAATTCACCTTGCATTGGAGTATTCCATGGCACTGAGCACTCTACATGCAAAATCTATACAGTTCCGAACCACCCAGAGGAGTTATGTACACAACCTTACCACAGAATGCATTGAAAAGAAAGTAATGCATTCAACTCAAAGGAGTGTACAGTTCAATTTTGCTGATACCTACTATGTGCTAACATGATCTAAACATTATTAGCGCACTAACCATATGATTTAGAGTTGTCTGCAATCAATTTTATTAGTGTGCTACCTGTGCAGCAGAAGTTTCAGTAACATTACCTTCTCTACACAGTGGAACTTTAGCGTTTGCAGAAGTAAACCAAGTCAATGGCTGTTCCACTGTAAATGGTACCAGGTAGGTTAATGAATTCACCTTGCATTGGAGTATTCCATGGCACTGAGCACTCTACATGCATTATCTGTACAGTTCCAAACCACCCAGAGTAGTTATGTACACAACCTTACCACAGAATGCATTGAAAAGAAATTAATGCATTCCACTCAAATGAGTGTACAGTTCAATTTTGCTGATAACTACTATGTGCTAACATGATCTAAACATTGTTATCACACTAACCATATGATTTAGAGTTGTCTGCAACCAATTTTATGAGTGTGCTACCTATTCTCCAGAAGTTACTTTCAGTAACATTACCTTCACTGCACAGTGGAACTTTAGCCTTTGCAGAAGTAAACCAAGTCAATGGCTGTTCCACTGTAAATGGTACCAGGTAGGTTACTGAATTCAGCTTGCATTGGAGTATTCCATGGCACTGAGAACTCTACATGCATTATCTGTACTGTTCCAAACCACCCAGAGTAGTTATGTACACAACCTTACCACAGAATGAATTGAATAGAAAGTAATGCATTCAACTCAATGGAGTGTACAGTTCAATTTTGCTGATAACTACTACGTGCTGACATGATCTAAACAGTGTTATCACACTAACCATATGATTTAGAGTTGCCTGCAACCAATTTTATGAGTGTGCCTCCTATTCTCCAGAAGTTACTTTCAGTAACATTACATTCTCTACACAGTGGAACTTTAGCGTTTGCAGAAGTAAACCAAGTCAATGGCTGTTCCACTGTAAATGGTATCAGGTAGGTTAGTGAATTCACCTTGCATTGGAGTATTCCATGGCACTGAGCACTCTACATGCAAAATCTATACAGTTCCAAACCACCCAGAGTAGTTATGTACACAACCATACCACAGAATGCATTGAATAGAAAGTAATGCATTCAACTCAAAAGAGTGTACAGTTCAATTTTGCTGACACGTACTATGTGCTAACATGATCTAAACATTGTTAGCGCACTAACCATATGATTTAGAGTTGTCTGCAACCAATTTTATGAGTGTGCTACCTATGGTCCAGAAGTTACTTTCAGTAACATTACCTTCACTGCACAGTGGAACTTTAGGCTTTGCAGAAGTAAACCAAGTCAATGGCTGTTCCACTGTAAATGGTACCAGGTAGGTTAGTGAATTCAGCTTGCATTGGAGTATTCCATGGCACTGAGCACTCTGCATGCATTATCTGTACAGTTCCAAACCACCCAGAGTAGTTATGTACACAACTTACCACAGAATGAATTGAATAGAAAGTAATGCATTCAACTCAATGGAGTGTACAGTTCAATTTTGCTGATATCTACTACGTGCTGACATGATCTAAACATTGTTATCACACTAACCATATGATTTAGATTTGTCTGCAACCAATTTTATGAGTGTGCTACCTATTCTCCAGAAGTTACTTTCAGTAACATTACATTCTCCACACAGTGGAACTTTAGCCTTTGCAGAATTAAACCAGGTCAATGGCTGTTCCACTGTAAATGGTACCAGGTATGTAAGTGAATTCACCTTGCATTGGAGTATTCCATGGCACTGAGCACTCTGCATGCATTATCTGTACAGTTCCAAACCACCCAGAGTAGTTATGTACACAACCTTACCACAGAAAGAATTGAATAGAAAGTAATGCATTCAACTCAATGGAGTGTACAGTTCAATTTTGCTGATAACTACTATCTGCTGACATGATCTAAACATTGTTATCACTCTATCCATATGATTTAGAGTTGCCTGCAACCAATTTTATGAATGTGCCTCCTATTCTCCAGAAGTTACTTTCAGTAACATTACCTTCACTGCACAGTGGAACTTTAGCCTTTGCAGAAGTAAACCAAGTCAATGGCTGTTCCACTGTAAATGGTACCAGGTAGGTTAGTGAATTCACCTTGCATTGGAGTATTCCATGGCACTGAGCACTCTACATGCAAAATCTATACAGTTCCAAACCACCCAGAGTAGTTATGTACACAACCTTACCACAGAATGCATTGAATAGAAAGTAATGCATTCAACTCAAAGGAGTGTACAGTTCAATTTTGCTGATAACTACTATGTGCTGACATGATCTAAACATTGTTATCACTCTATCCATATGATTTAGAGTTGCCTGCAACCAATTTTATGAGTGTGCCTCCTATTCTCCAGAAGTTACTTTCAGTAACATTACATTCTCTACACAGTGGAACTTTAGCCTTTGCAGAAGTAAACCAAGTCAATGGCTGTTCCACTGTAAATGGTATCAGGTAGGTTAGTGAATTCACCTTGCATTGGAGTATTCCATGGCACTGAGCACTCTGCATGCATTATCTGTACAGTTCCAAACCACCCAGAGTAGTTATGTACACAACTTACCACAGAATGCATTGAATACAAAGTAATGCATTCAACTCAATGGAGTGTACAGTTCAATTTTGCTGATATCTACTACGTGCTGACATGATCTAAACATTGTCATCACACTAACCATATGATTTAGATTTGTCTGCAACCAATTTTATGAGTGTGCTACCTATTCTCCAGAAGTTACTTTCAGTAACATTACATTCTCCACACAGTGGAACTTTAGCCTTTCCAGAAGTAAACCAGGTCAATGGCTGTTCCACTGTAAATGGTACCAAGTAGGTTACTGAATTCAGCTTGCATTGGAGTTTTCCATGGAACTGAGCACTCTACATGCAATATCTGTACAGTTCCAAACCACCCAGAGTAGTTGTGTACACAACCTTACCACAGAAAGAATTGAATAGAAAGTAATGCATTCAACTCAATGCAGTGTACAGTTCAATTTTGCTGATAACTACTATGTGCTGACATGATCTAAACATTGTTATCACTCTATCCATATGATTTAGAGTTGCCTGCAACCAATTTTATGAGTGTGCCTCCTATTCTCCAGAAGTTACTTTCAGTAACATTACATTCTCTACACAGTGGAACTTTAGCGTTTGCAGAAGTAAACCAAGTCAATGGCTGTTCTACTGTAAATGGTACCAGGTAGGTTTGTGAATTCACCTTGCATTGGAGTATTCCATGGCACTGAGCACTCTGCATGCATTATCTGTACAGTTCCAAACCACCCAGAGTAGTTATGTACACAACTTACCACAGAATGCATTGAATACAAAGTAATGCATTCAAATCAATGGAGTGTACAGTTCAATTTTGCTGATAACTACTATGTGCTGACATGATGTAAACATTGTTAGCACACTATCCATATGATTTAGAGTTGTCTGCAACCAGTTTTATGAGTGTGCTACCTATGCAGCAGAAGTTACTTTCAGTAACATTACCTTCACTGCACAGTGGAACTTTAGCCTTTGCAGAAGTAAACCACGTCAATGGCTGTTCCACTGTAAATGGTACCAAGTAGGTTACTGAATTCAGCTTGCATTGGAGTATTCCATGGCACAGAGCACTCTACATGCAATACCTGAACAGTTCCAAACCACCCAGAGTAGTTATGTACACAACCTTACCACAGAATGAATTGAATAGAAAGTAATGCATTCAACTCAATGGAGTATACAGTTCAATTTTGCTGATAACTACTATGTGCTGACATGATCTAAACATTGTTATCACTCTATCCATATGATTTAGAGTTGCCTGCAACCAATTTTATGAGTGTGCCTCCTATTCTCCAGAAGTTACTTTCAGTAACATTACATTCTCTACACAGTGGAACTTTAGCGTTTGCAGAAGTAAACCAAGTCAATGGCTGTTCCACTGTAAATGGTATCAGGTAGGTTAGTGAATTCACCTTGCATTGGAGTATTCCATGGCACTGAGCACTCTGCATGCATTATCTGTACAGTTCCAAACCACCCAGAGTAGTTATGTACACAACTTACCACAGAATGCATTGAATACAAAGTAATGCATTCAACTCAATGGAGTGTACAGTTCAATTTTGCTGATATCTACTACGTGCTGACATGATCTAAACATTGTCATCACACTAACCATATGATTTAGATTTGTCTGCAACCAATTTTATGAGTGTGCTACCTATTCTCCAGAAGTTACTTTCAGTAACATTACATTCTCCACACAGTGGAACTTTAGCCTTTCCAGAAGTAAACCAGGTCAATGGCTGTTCCACTGTAAATGGTACCAAGTAGGTTACTGAATTCAGCTTGCATTGGAGTTTTCCATGGAACTGAGCACTCTACATGCAATATCTGTACAGTTCCAAACCACCCAGAGTAGTTGTGTACACAACCTTACCACAGAAAGAATTGAATAGAAAGTAATGCATTCAACTCAATGCAGTGTACAGTTCAATTTTGCTGATAACTACTATGTGCTGACATGATCTAAACATTGTTATCACTCTATCCATATGATTTAGAGTTGCCTGCAACCAATTTTATGAGTGTGCCTCCTATTCTCCAGAAGTTACTTTCAGTAACATTACATTCTCTACACAGTGGAACTTTAGCGTTTGCAGAAGTAAACCAAGTCAATGGCTGTTCCACTGTAAATGGTACCAGGTAGGTTTGTGAATTCACCTTGCATTGGAGTATTCCATGGCACTGAGCACTCTGCATGCATTATCTGTACAGTTCCAAACCACCCAGAGTAGTTATGTACACAACTTACCACAGAATGCATTGAATACAAAGTAATGCATTCAAATCAATGGAGTGTACAGTTCAATTTTGCTGATAACTACTATGTGCTGACATGATGTAAACATTGTTAGCACACTATCCATATGATTTAGAGTTGTCTGCAACCAGTTTTATGAGTGTGCTACCTATGCAGCAGAAGTTACTTTCAGTAACATTACCTTCACTGCACAGTGGAACTTTAGCCTTTGCAGAAGTAAACCACGTCAATGGCTGTTCCACTGTAAATGGTACCAAGTAGGTTACTGAATTCAGCTTGCATTGGAGTATTCCATGGCACAGAGCACTCTACATGCAATACCTGAACAGTTCCAAACCACCCAGAGTAGTTATGTACACAACCTTACCACAGATTGCATTGAATAGAAAGTAATGCATTCAACTCAAAGGAGTGTACAGTTCAATTTTGCTGACACGTACTATGTGCTAACATGATCTAAACATTGTTAGCGCACTAACCATATGATTTAGAGTTGTCTGCAACCAATTTTATGAGTGTGCTACCTATGCAGCAGAAGTTACTTTCAGTAACATTACCTTCTCTACACAGTGGAACTTTAGCCTTTGCAGAAGTAAACCAAGTCAATGGCTGTTCCACTGTAAATGGTACCAGGTAGGTTAGTGAATTCACCTTGCATTGGAGTATTCAATGGCACTGAGCAATCTACATGCAAAAGCTATACAGTTCCAAACCACCCAGAGTAGTTATGTACACAACCTTACCACAGAATGCATTGAATAGAAAGTAATGCATTCAACTCAAAGGAGTGTACAGTTCAATTTTGCTGATACCTACTATGTGCTAACATGATCTAAACATTGTTAGCGCACTAACCATATGATTTAGAGTTGTCTGCAAACAATTTAATGAGTGTGCTACCTATGGTCCAGAAGTTACTTTCAGTAACATTACCTTCACTGCACAGTGGAACTTTAGCCTTTGCAGAAGTAAACCGAGTCAAAGGCTTTTCCACTGTAAATGGTACCAGGTAGGTTACTGAATTCAGATTGCATTGGAGTATTCCAATGGCACTGAGCACTCTACATGCAATATCTATACAGTTCCAAACAACCCAGTGTAGTTATGTACACAACTTACCACAGAATGCATTGAATACAAAGTAATGCTTTCAAATCAATGGAGAGTACAGTTCAATTTTGCTGATAACTACTATGTGCTGACATGATGTATACATTGTTAGCACACTATCCATATGATTTCGAGTTGTCTGCAACCAATTTTATGAATGTGCTACCTATGCAGCAGAAGTTACTTTCATTAACATTACCTTCTCTACACAGTGGAACTTTAGTCTTTGTAGAAGTAAACCAAGTCAATGGCTGTTCCAGTGTAAATGGTACCAAGTAGGTTACTGAATTCAGCTTGCATTGGAGTATTCCATGGCACTGAGCACTCTACATGCATTATCTGTACAGTTCCAAACCACCCAGAGTAGTTATGTTCACAACCTTACCACAGAATGAATTGAATAGAAAGTAATGCATTCAACTCAATGGAGTGTACAGTTCAATTTTGCTGATAACTACTATGTGCTGACATGATCTAAACATTGTTATCACTCTATCCATATGATTTAGAGTTGCCTGCAACCAATCTTATCAGTGTGCCTCCTATTCTCCAGAAGTTACTTTCAGTAACATTACATTCTCTACACAGTGGAACTTTAGCGTTTGCAGAAGTAGACCAAGTCAATTGCTGTTCCACTGTAAATGGTACCAGGTAGGTTAGTGAATTCACCTTGCATTGGAGTATTCCATGGCACTGAGCACTCTACATGCAAAATCTATACAGTTCCAAACCACCCAGAGTAGTTACGTACACAACCTTACCACAGAATGAATTGAATAGAAAGTAATGCATTCAACTCAATGGAGTGTACAGTTCAATTTTGCTGATATCTACTATGTGCTAACATGATCTAAACATTGTTAGCGCTCTAACCATATGGTTTAGAGTTGTCTGCAACCAATTTTATGAGTGTGCTACCTATGGTCCAGAAGTTACTTTCAGTAACATTACCTTCACTGCACAGTGGAACTTTAGCCTTTGCAGAAGTAAACTAACTCAATGGCTGTTCCACTGTAAATGGGACCAAGTAGGTTACTGAATTCAGCTTGCATTGGAGTATTCTATGGCACTGAGCACTCTGCATGCATTATCTGTACAGTTCCAAACCACCCAGAGTAGTTATGTACACAACTTACCACAGAATGCATTGAATACAAAGTAATGCATTTAAATCAAAGGAGTGTACAGTTCAATTTTGCTGATAACTACTGTGTGCTGACATGATGTAAACATTGTTAGCACACTATCCATATGATTTAGAGTTGTCTGCAACCAGTTTTATGAGTGTGCTACCTATGCAGCAGAAGTTACTTTCAGTAACATTCCCTTCTCTACACAGTGGAACTTTAGCCTTTGCAGAAGAAAACCAAGTCAATGGATGTTCCACTGTAAATGGTACCAAGTAGGTTACTGAATTCAGCTTGCATTGGAGTATTCCATGGCACTGAGCACTCTACATGCAATATCTGTACAGATCCAAACCACCCAGAGTAGTTATGTACACAACCTTACCACAGAATGAATTGAATAGAAAGTAATGCATTCAACTCAATGGAGTGTACAGTTCAATTTTGCTGATAACTACTATGTGCTGACATGATCTAAACATTGTTATCACACTATCCATATGATTTAGAGTTGCCTGCAACCAATTTTATGAGTGTGCCTCCTATTCTCCAGAAGTTGCTTTCAGTAACATTACATTCTCTACACAGTGGAACTTTAGCGTTTGCAGAAGTAAACCAAGTCAATGGCTGTTCCACTGGAAATGGTACCATGTAGGTTACTGAATTCAGCTTGCATTGGAGTATTCCATGGCACTGAGCACTCTGCATGCATTATCTGTACAGTTCCAAACCACCCAGAGTAGTTATGTACACAACTTACCACAGAATGCATTGAATACAAAGTAATGCATTCAAATCAATGGAGTGTACAGTTCAATTTTGCTGATAACTACTATGTGCTGACATGATGTAAACATTGTTAGCACACTATCCATATGATTTAGAGTTGTCTGCAACCAGTTTTATGAGTGTGCTACCTATGCAGCAGAAGTTACTTTCAATAACATTACCTTCACTGCACAGTGGAACTTTAGCTTTTGCAGAAGTAAACCAAGTCAATGGCTGTCCAGTGTAAATGGTACCAGGTAGGTTAGTGAATTCAGCTTGCATTGGAGTATTCCATGGCACTGAGAACTCTAGATGCATTATCTGTACAGTTCCAAACCACCCAGAGTAGTTATGTTCACAACCTTACCACAGAATGAATTGATTAGAAAGTAATGCATTCAACTCAATGGAGTGTACAGTTCAATTTTGCTGATATCTACTACGTGCTGACATGATCTAAACATTGTTATCACTCTATCCATATGATTTAGAGTTGCCTGCAACCAATTTTATGAGTGTGCCTCCTATTCTCCAGAAGTTACTTTCAGTAACATTACATTCTCTACACCGTGGAACTTTAGCGTTTGCAGAAGTAATCCAAGTCAATGGCTGTTCCACTGTAAATGGTACCAGGTAGGTTAGTGAATCCAGCTTGCATTGGAGTATTCCATGGCACTAAGAACTCTACATGCATTATCTGTACAGTTCCAAACCACCCAGAGTAGTTATGTTCACAACATTACCACAGAATGAATTGAATAGAAAGTAATGCATTCAACTCAATGGAGTGTACAGTTCAATTTTGCTGATAACTACTCCGTGCTGACATGATCTAAACATTGTTAGAGCACTAACCATATGATTTAGAGTTGTCTGCAACCAATTTTATGAGTGTGCTACCTATGGTCCAGAAGTTACTTTCAGGAACAATACCTTCACCTCACAGTGGAACTTTTTCCTTTGCAGAAGTAAACCAGGTCAATGGCTGTTCCACTGTAAATGGTACCAGGTATGTTAGTGAATTCACCTTGCATTGGAGTATTCCATGGCACTGAGCACTCTACATGCAAAATCTATACAGTTCCAAACCACCCAGAGTAGTTATGTACACAACCTTACCACAGAATGAATTGAATAGAAAGTAATGCATTCAACTGAATGGAGTGTACAGTTCAATTTTGCTGATATCTACTATGTGCTGACATGATCTAAACATTGTTATCAGACTATCCATATGATTTAGAGTTGTCTGCAACCAGTTTTATGAGTGTGCTACCTATTCTCCAGAAGTTACTTTCAGTAACATTACATTCTCTACACAGTGGAACTTTAGCCTTTGCAGAAGTAAACCAAGTCAATGGCTGTTCCACTGTAAATGGTACCAGGTAGGTTAGTGAATTCTACTTGCATTGGAGTATTCAATGGCACTGAGCACTCTACATGCAAAAGCTATACAGTTCCAAACCACCCAGAGTAGTTATGTACACAACCTTACCACAGAATGCATTGAATAGAAAGTAATGCATTCAACTCAAAGGAGTGTACAGTTCAATTTTGCTGATACCTACTATGTGCTAACATGATCTAAACATTGTTAGCGCACTAACCATATGATTTAGAGTTGTCTGCAACCAATTTTATGAGTGTGCTACCTATGGTCCAGAAGTTACTTTCAGTAACATTACCTTCACTGCACAGTGGAACTTTAGCCTTTGCAGAAGTAAACCAAGTCAATGGCTGTTCCACTGTAAATGGTACCAGGTAGGTTAGTGAATCCAGCTTGCATTGGAGTATTCCATGGCACTAAGAACTCTACATGCATTATCTGTACAGTTCCAAACCACCCAGAGTAGTTATGTTCACAACATTACCACAGAATGAATTGAATAGAAAGTAATGCATTCAACTCAATGGAGTGTACAGTTCAATTTTGCTGATAACTACTCCGTGCTGACATGATCTAAACATTGTTAGAGCACTAACCATATGATTTAGAGTTGTCTGCAACCAATTTTATGAGTGTGCTACCTATGGTCCAGAAGTTACTTTCAGGAACAATACCTTCACTGCACAGTGGAACTTTTTCCTTTGCAGAAGTAAACCAGGTCAATGGCTGTTCCACTGTAAATGGTACCAGGTATGTTAGTGAATTCACCTTGCATTGGAGTATTCCATGGCACTGAGCACTCTACATGCAAAATCTATACAGTTCCAAACCACCCAGAGTAGTTATGTACACAACCTTACCACAGAATGAATTGAATAGAAAGTAATGCATTCAACTGAATGGAGTGTACAGTTCAATTTTGCTGATAACTACTATGTGCTGACATGATCTAAACATTGTTATCACACTATCCATATGATTTAGAGTTGTCTGCAACCAGTTTTATGAGTGTGCTACCTATTCTCCAGAAGTTACTTTCAGTAACATTACATTCTCTACACAGTGGAACTTTAGCCTTTGCAGAAGTAAACCAAGTCAATGGCTGTTCCACTGTAAATGGTACCAGGTAGGTTAGTGAATTCTACTTGCATTGGAGTATTCAATGGCACTGAGCACTCTACATGCAAAAGCTATACAGTTCCAAACCACCCAGAGTAGTTATGTACACAACCTTACCACAGAATGCATTGAATAGAAAGTAATGCATTCAACTCAAAGGAGTGTACAGTTCAATTTTGCTGATACCTACTATGTGCTAACATGATCTAAACATTGTTATCACACTATCCATATGATTTAGAGTTGCCTGCAACCAATTTTATGAGTGTGCCTCCTATTCTCCAGAAGTTGCTTTCAGTAACATTACATTCTCTACACAGTGGAACTTTAGCGTTTGCAGAAGTAAACCAAGTCAATGGCTGTTCCACTGGAAATGGTACCATGTAGGTTACTGAATTCAGCTTGCATTGGAGTATTCCATGGCACTGAGCACTCTGCATGCATTATCTGTACAGTTCCAAACCACCCAGAGTAGTTATGTACACAACTTACCACAGAATGCATTGAATACAAAGTAATGCATTCAAATCAATGGAGTGTACAGTTCAATTTTGCTGATAACTACTATGTGCTGACATGATGTAAACATTGTTAGCACACTATCCATATGATTTAGAGTTGTCTGCAACCAGTTTTATGAGTGTGCTACCTATGCAGCAGAAGTTACTTTCAGTAACATTACCTTCACTGCACAGTGGAACTTTAGCTTTTGCAGAAGTAAACCAAGTCAATGGCTGTCCAGTGTAAATGGTACCAGGTAGGTTAGTGAATTCAGCTTGCATTGGAGTATTCCATGGCACTGAGAGCTCTAGATGCATTATCTGTACAGTTCCAAACCACCCAGAGTAGTTATGTTCACAACCTTACCACAGAATGAATTGATTAGAAAGTAATGCATTCAACTCAATGGAGTGTACAGTTCAATTTTGCTGATATCTACTACGTGCTGACATGATCTAAACATTGTTATCACTCTATCCATATGATTTAGAGTTGCCTGCAACCAATTTTATGAGTGTGCCTCCTATTCTCCAGAAGTTACTTTCAGTAACATTACATTCTCTACACCGTGGAACTTTAGCGTTTGCAGAAGTAATCCAAGTCAATGGCTGTTCCACTGTAAATGGTACCAGGTAGGTTAGTGAATTCACCTTGCATTGGAGCATTCCATGGCACTGAGAACTCTACATGCATTATCTGTACAGTTCCAAACCACCCAGAGTAGTTATGTACACAACTTACCACAGAATGCATTGAATACAAAGTAATGCATTCAAATCAATGGAGTGTACAGTTCAATTTTGCTGATAACTACTATGTGCTAACATGATCTAAACATTGTTAGCGCACTAACCATATGATTTAGAGTTGTCTGCAACCAATTTTATGAGTGGGCTACCTATGGTCCAGAAGTTGCTTTCAGTAACATTACCTTCACTGCACAGTGGAACTTTAGCTTTTGCAGAAGTAAACCAAGTCAATGGCTGTTCCACTGTAAATGGTACCAGGTAGGTTAGTGAATCCAGCTTGCATTGGAGTATTCCATGGCACTAAGAACTCTACATGCATTATCTGTACAGTTCCAAACCACCCAGAGTAGTTATGTTCACAACATTACCACAGAATGAATTGAATAGAAAGTAATGCATTCAACTCAATGGAGTGTACAGTTCAATTTTGCTAATAACTACTCCGTGCTGACATGATCTAAACATTGTTAGAGCACTAACCATATGATTTAGAGTTGTCTGCAACCAATTTTATGAGTGTGCTACCTATGGTCCAGAAGTTACTTTCAGGAACAATACCTTCACCTCACAGTGGAACTTTTTCCTTTGCAGAAGTAAACCAGGTCAATGGCTGTTCCACTGTAAATGGTACCAGGTATGTTAGTGAATTCACCTTGCATTGGAGTATTCCATGGCACTGAGCACTCTACATGCAAAATCTATACAGTTCCAAACCACCCAGAGTAGTTATGTACACAACCTTACCACAGAATGAATTGAATAGAAAGTAATGCATTCAACTGAATGGAGTGTACAGTTCAATTTTGCTGATAACTACTATGTGCTGACATGATCTAAACATTGTTATCACACTATCCATATGATTTAGAGTTGTCTGCAACCAGTTTTATGAGTGTGCTACCTATTCTCCAGAAGTTACTTTCAGTAACATTACATTCTCTACACAGTGGAACTTTAGCCTTTGCAGAAGTAAACCAAGTCAATGGCTGTTCCACTGTAAATGGTACCAGGTAGGTTAGTGAATTCTACTTGCATTGGAGTATTCAATGGCACTGAGCACTCTACATGCAAAAGCTATACAGTTCCAAACCACCCAGAGTAGTTATGTACACAACCTTACCACAGAATGCATTGAATAGAAAGTAATGCATTCAACTCAAAGGAGTGTACAGTTCAATTTTGCTGATACCTACTATGTGCTAACATGATCTAAACATTGTTAGCGCACTAACCATATGATTTAGAGTTGTCTGCAACCAATTTTATGAGTGTGCTACCTATGGTCCAGAAGTTACTTTCAGTAACATTACCTTCACTGCACAGTGGAACTTTAGCCTTTGCAGAAGTAAACCAAGTCAATGGCTGTTCCACTGTAAATGGTACCAGGTAGGTTAGTGAATCCAGCTTGCATTGGAGTATTCCATGGCACTAAGAACTCTACATGCATTATCTGTACAGTTCCAAACCACCCAGAGTAGTTATGTTCACAACATTACCACAGAATGAATTGAATAGAAAGTAATGCATTCAACTCAATGGAGTGTACAGTTCAATTTTGCTGATAACTACTCCGTGCTGACATGATCTAAACATTGTTAGAGCACTAACCATATGATTTAGAGTTGTCTGCAACCAATTTTATGAGTGTGCTACCTATGGTCCAGAAGTTACTTTCAGGAACAATACCTTCACTGCACAGTGGAACTTTTTCCTTTGCAGAAGTAAACCAGGTCAATGGCTGTTCCACTGTAAATGGTACCAGGTATGTTAGTGAATTCACCTTGCATTGGAGTATTCCATGGCACTGAGCACTCTACATGCAAACTCTATACAGTTCCAAACCACCCAGAGTAGTTATGTACACAACCTTACCAACGAATGAATTGAATAGAAAGTAATGCATTCAACTGAATGGAGTGTACAGTTCAATTTTGCTGATAACTACTATGTGCTGACATGATCTAAACATTGTTATCACACTATCCATATGATTTAGAGTTGTCTGCAACCAGTTTTATGAGTGTGCTACCTATTCTCCAGAAGTTACTTTCAGTAACATTACATTCTCTACACAGTGGAACTTTAGCCTTTGCAGAAGTAAACCAAGTCAATGGCTGTTCCACTGTAAATGGTACCAGGTAGGTTAGTGAATTCTACTTGCATTGGAGTATTCAATGGCACTGAGCACTCTACATGCAAAAGCTATACAGTTCCAAACCACCCAGAGTAGTTATGTACACAACTTACCACAGAATGCATTGAATACAAAGTAATGCATTCAAATCAATGGAGTGTACAGTTCAATTTTGCTGATAACTACTATGTGCTAACATGATCTAAACATTGTTAGCGCACTAACCATATGATTTAGAGTTGTCTGCAACCAATTTTATGAGTGGGCTACCTATGGTCCAGAAGTTGCTTTCAGTAACATTACCTTCACTGCACAGTGGAACTTTAGCTTTTGCAGAAGTAAACCAAGTCAATGGCTGTTCCACTGTAAATGGTACCAGGTAGGTTAGTGAATCCAGCTTGCATTGGAGTATTCCATGGCACTAAGAACTCTACATGCATTATCTGTACAGTTCCAAACCACCCAGAGTAGTTATGTTCACAACATTACCACAGAATGAATTGAATAGAAAGTAATGCATTCAACTCAATGGAGTGTACAGTTCAATTTTGCTAATAACTACTCCGTGCTGACATGATCTAAACATTGTTAGAGCACTAACCATATGATTTAGAGTTGTCTGCAACCAATTTTATGAGTGTGCTACCTATGGTCCAGAAGTTACTTTCAGGAACAATACCTTCACCTCACAGTGGAACTTTTTCCTTTGCAGAAGTAAACCAGGTCAATGGCTGTTCCACTGTAAATGGTACCAGGTATGTTAGTGAATTCACCTTGCATTGGAGTATTCCATGGCACTGAGCACTCTACATGCAAAATCTATACAGTTCCAAACCACCCAGAGTAGTTATGTACACAACCTTACCACAGAATGAATTGAATAGAAAGTAATGCATTCAACTGAATGGAGTGTACAGTTCAATTTTGCTGATAACTACTATGTGCTGACATGATCTAAACATTGTTATCACACTATCCATATGATTTAGAGTTGTCTGCAACCAGTTTTATGAGTGTGCTACCTATTCTCCAGAAGTTACTTTCAGTAACATTACATTCTCTACACAGTGGAACTTTAGCCTTTGCAGAAGTAAACCAAGTCAATGGCTGTTCCACTGTAAATGGTACCAGGTAGGTTAGTGAATTCTACTTGCATTGGAGTATTCAATGGCACTGAGCACTCTACATGCAAAAGCTATACAGTTCCAAACCACCCAGAGTAGTTATGTACACAACCTTACCACAGAATGCATTGAATAGAAAGTAATGCATTCAACTCAAAGGAGTGTACAGTTCAATTTTGCTGATACCTACTATGTGCTAACATGATCTAAACATTGTTAGCGCACTAACCATATGATTTAGAGTTGTCTGCAACCAATTTTATGAGTGTGCTACCTATGGTCCAGAAGTTACTTTCAGTAACATTACCTTCACTGCACAGTGGAACTTTAGCCTTTGCAGAAGTAAACCAAGTCAATGGCTGTTCCACTGTAAATGGTACCAGGTAGGTTAGTGAATCCAGCTTGCATTGGAGTATTCCATGGCACTAAGAACTCTACATGCATTATCTGTACAGTTCCAAACCACCCAGAGTAGTTATGTTCACAACATTACCACAGAATGAATTGAATAGAAAGTAATGCATTCAACTCAATGGAGTGTACAGTTCAATTTTGCTGATAACTACTCCGTGCTGACATGATCTAAACATTGTTAGAGCACTAACCATATGATTTAGAGTTGTCTGCAACCAATTTTATGAGTGTGCTACCTATGGTCCAGAAGTTACTTTCAGGAACAATACCTTCACTGCACAGTGGAACTTTTTCCTTTGCAGAAGTAAACCAGGTCAATGGCTGTTCCACTGTAAATGGTACCAGGTATGTTAGTGAATTCACCTTGCATTGGAGTATTCCATGGCACTGAGCACTCTACATGCAAACTCTATACAGTTCCAAACCACCCAGAGTAGTTATGTACACAACCTTACCAACGAATGAATTGAATAGAAAGTAATGCATTCAACTGAATGGAGTGTACAGTTCAATTTTGCTGATAACTACTATGTGCTGACATGATCTAAACATTGTTATCACACTATCCATATGATTTAGAGTTGTCTGCAACCAGTTTTATGAGTGTGCTACCTATTCTCCAGAAGTTACTTTCAGTAACATTACATTCTCTACACAGTGGAACTTTAGCCTTTGCAGAAGTAAACCAAGTCAATGGCTGTTCCACTGTAAATGGTACCAGGTAGGTTAGTGAATTCTACTTGCATTGGAGTATTCAATGGCACTGAGCACTCTACATGCAAAAGCTATACAGTTCCAAACCACCCAGAGTAGTTATGTACACAACCTTACCACAGAATGCATTGAATAGAAAGTAATGCATTCAACTCAAAGGAGTGTACAGTTCAATTTTGCTGATACCTACTATGTGCTAACATGATCTAAACATTGTTAGCGCACTAACCATATGATTTAGAGTTGTCTGCAACCAATTTTATGAGTGTGCTACCTATGGTCCAGAAGTTACTTTCAGTAACATTACCTTCACTGCACAGTGGAACTTTAGCCTTTGCAGAAGAAAACCAAGTCAATGGCTGTTCCACTGTAAATGGTACCAGGTAGGTTAGTGAATCCAGCTTGCATTGGAGTATTCCATGGCACTAAGAACTCTACATGCATTATCTGTACAGTTCCAAACCACCCAGAGTAGTTATGTTCACAACATTACCACAGAATGAATTGAATAGAAAGTAATGCATTCAACTCAATGGAGTGTACAGTTCAATTTTGCTGATAACTACTCCGTGCTGACATGATCTAAACATTGTTAGAGCACTAACCATATGATTTAGAGTTGTCTGCAACCAATTTTATGAGTGTGCTACCTATGGTCCAGAAGTTACTTTCAGGAACAATACCTTCACTGCACAGTGGAACTTTTTCCTTTGCAGAAGTAAACCAGGTCAATGGCTGTTCCACTGTAAATGGTAAGGTATGTTAGTGAATTCACCTTGCATTGGAGTATTCCATGGCACTGAGCACTCTACATGCAAAATCTATACAGTTCCAAACCACCCAGAGTAGTTATGTACACAACCTTACCACAGAATGAATTGAATAGAAAGCAATGCATTCAACTGAATGGAGTGTACAGTTCAATTTTGCTGATAACTACTATGTGCTGACATGATCTAAACATTGTTATCACACTATCCATATGATTTAGAGTTGTCTGCAACCAGTTTTATGAGTGTGCTACCTATTCTCCAGAAGTTACTTTCAGTAACATTACATTCTCTACACAGTGGAACTTTAGCCTTTGCAGAAGTAAACCAAGTCAATGGCTGTTCCACTGTAAATGGTACCAGGTAGGTTAGTGAATTCTACTTGCATTGGAGTATTCAATGGCACTGAGCACTCTACATGCAAAAGCTATACAGTTCCAAACCACCCAGAGTAGTTATGTACACAACCTTACCACAGAATGCATTGAATAGAAAGTAATGCATTCAACTCAAAGGAGTGTACAGTTCAATTTTGCTGATACCTACTATGTGCTAACATGATCTAAACATTGTTAGCGCACTAACCATATGATTTAGAGTTGTCTGCAACCAATTTTATGAGTGTGCTACCTATGGTCCAGAAGTTACTTTCAGTAACATTACCTTCACTGCACAGTGGAACTTTAGCCTTTGCAGAAGTAAACCAAGTCAATGGCTGTTCCACTGTAAATGGTACCAGGTAGGTTAGTGAATTCAGCTTGCATTGGAGTATTCCATGGCACTGAGCACTCTACACAAGTCAATGGCTGTTCCACTGTAAATGGTACCAAGTAGGTTATTGATTTCAGCTTGCATTGGAGTATTCCAATGGCACTGAGCACTCTACATGCAATATCTATACAGTTCCAAACCACCCAGTGTAGTTATGTACACAACTTACCACAGAATGCATTGAATACAAAGTAATGCTTTCAAATCAATGGAGAGTACAGTTCAATTTTGCTGATAACTACTATGTGCTGACATGATGTATACATTGTTAGCACACTATCCATATGATTTCGAGTTGTCTGCAACCAATTTTATGATTGTGCTACCTATGCAGCAGAAGTTACTTTCATTAACATTACCTTCTCTACACAGTGGAACTTTAGTCTTTGTAGAAGTAAACCAAGTCAATGGCTGTTCCAGTGTAAATGGTACCAAGTAGGTTACTGAATTCAGCTTGCATTGGAGTATTCCATGGCACTGAGCACTCTACATGCATTATCTGTACAGTTCCAAACCACCCAGAGTAGTTATGTTCACAACCTTACCACAGAATGAATTGAATAGAAAGTAATGCATTCAACTCAATGGAGTGTACAGTTCAATTTTGCTGATAACTACTATGTGCTGACATGATCTAAACATTGTTATCACACTATCCATATGATTTCGAGTTGTCTGCAACCAATTTTATGAGTATGCTACCTATGGTCCAGAAGTTACTTTCAGTAACATTACCTTCTCTGCACAGTGGAACTTTAGCCTTTGCAGAAGTAAACCAAGTCAATGGCTGTTCCATTGTAAATGGTACCAGGTAGGTTAGTGAATTCAGCTTGCATTGGAGTATTCCATGGCACTGAGAACTCTACATGCATTATCTGTACAGTTCCAAACCACCCAGAGTAGTTATGTACACAACCTTACCACAGAATGAATTGATTAGAAAGTAATGCATTCAACTCAATGGAGTGTACAGTTCAATTTTGCTGATAACTACTATGTGCTGACATGATCTAAACATTGTTATCACACTATCCATATGATTTAGAGTTGCCTGCAACCAATTTTATGAGTGTGCCTCCTATTCTCCAGAAGTTACTTTCAGTAACATTACATTCTCTACACAGTGGAACTTTAGCGTTTGCAGAAGTAAACCAAGTCAATGGCTGTTCCACTGTAAATGGTACCATGTAGGTTACTGAATTCAGCTTGCATTGGAGTATTCCATGGCACTGAGCACTCTGCATGCATTATCTGTACAGTTCCAAACCACCCAAAGTAGTTATGTACACAACTTACCACAGAATGCATTGAATACAAAGTAATGCATTCAAATCAATGGAGTGTACAGTTCAATTTTGCTGATAACTACTATGTGCTGACATGATGTAAACATTGTTAGCACACTATCCATATGATTTAGAGTTGTCTGCAACCAGTTTTATGAGTGTGCTACCTATGCAGCAGAAGTTACTTTCAGTAACATTACCTTCACTGCACAGTGGAACTTTAGCTTTTGCAGAAGTAAACCAAGTCAATGGCTGTCCAGTGTAAATGGTACCAGGTAGGTTAGTGAATTCAGCTTGCATTGGAGTATTCCATGGCACTGAGAACTCTAGATGCATTATCTGTACAGTTCCAAACCACCCAGAGTAGTTATGTTCACAACCTTACCACAGAATGAATTGATTAGAAAGTAATGCATTCAACTCAATGGAGTGTACAGTTCAATTTTGCTGATATCTACTACGTGCTGACATGATCTAAACATTGTTATCACTCTATCCATATGATTTAGAGTTGCCTGCAACCAATTTTATGAGTGTGCCTCCTATTCTCCAGAAGTTACTTTCAGTAACATTACATTCTCTACACCGTGGAACTTTAGCGTTTGCAGAAGTAAACCAAGTCAATGGCTGTTCCACTGTAAATGGTACCAGGTAGGTTAGTGAATTCACCTTGCATTGGAGTATTCCATGGCACTGAGAACTCTACATGCATTATCTGTACAGTTCCAAACCACCCAGAGTAGTTATGTACACAACTTACCACAGAATGCATTGAATACAAAGTAATGCATTCAAATCAATGGAGTGTACAGTTCAATTTTGCTGATAACTACTATGTGCTGACATGATGTAAACATTGTTAGCACACTATCCATATGATTTAGAGTTGTCTGCAACCAGTTTTATGATTGTGCTACCTATGCAGCAGAAGTTACTTTCAGTAACATTACCTTCTCTACACAGTGGAACTTTAGCCTTTGCAGAAGAAAACCACGTCAATGGCTGTTCCACTGTAAATGGTACCAAGTAGGTTACTGAATTCAGCTTGCATTGGAGTATTCCATGGCACTGAGCACTCTACATGCAATATCTGTACAGTTCCAAACCACCCAGAGTAGTTATGTACACAACCTTACCACAGAATGAATTGAATAGAAAGTAATGCATTCAACTCAATGGAGTGAACAGTTCAATTTTACTGATAACTACTATGTGCTGACATGATCTAAACATTGTTATCAGTCTATCCATATGATTTAGAGTTGCCTGCAACCAATTTTATGAGTGTGCCTCCTATTCTCCAGAAGTTACTTTCAGTAACATTACATTCTCTACACAGTGGAACTTTAGCGTTTGCAGAAGTAAACCAAGTCAATGGCTGTTCCACTGTAAATGGTATCAGGTAGGTTAGTGAATTCACCTTGCATTGGAGTATTCCATGGCACTGAGCACTCTACATGCAAAATCTATACAGTTCCGAACCACCCAGAGGAGTTATGTACACAACCTTACCACAGAATGCATTGAAAAGAAAGTAATGCATTCAACTCAAAGGAGTGTACAGTTCAATTTTGCTGATACCTACTATGTGCTAACATGATCTAAACATTATTAGCGCACTAACCATATGATTTAGAGTTGTCTGCAATCAATTTTATTAGTGTGCTACCTGTGCAGCAGAAGTTTCAGTAACATTACCTTCTCTACACAGTGGAACTTTAGCGTTTGCAGAAGTAAACCAAGTCAATGGCTGTTCCACTGTAAATGGTACCAGGTAGGTTAATGAATTCACCTTGCATTGGAGTATTCCATGGCACTGAGCACTCTACATGCATTATCTGTACAGTTCCAAACCACCCAGAGTAGTTATGTACACAACCTTACCACAGAATGCATTGAAAAGAAAGTAATGCATTCCACTCAAATGAGTGTACAGTTCAATTTTGCTGATAACTACTATGTGCTGACATGATCTAAACATTGTTATCACACTAACCATATGATTTAGAGTTGTCTGCAACCAATTTTATGAGTGTGCTACCTATTCTCCAGAAGTTACTTTCAGTAACATTACCTTCACTGCACAGTGGAACTTTAGCCTTTGCAGAAGTAAACCAAGTCAATGGCTGTTCCACTGTAAATGGTACCAGGTAGGTTACTGAATTCAGCTTGCATTGGAGTATTCCATGGCACTGAGAACTCTACATGCATTATCTGTACAGTTCCAAACCACCCAGAGTAGTTATGTACACAACCTTACCACAGAATGAATTGAATAGAAAGTAATGCATTCAACTCAATGGAGTGTACAGTTCAATTTTGCTGATAACTACTACGTGCTGACATGATCTAAACAGTGTTATCACACTAACCATATGATTTAGAGTTGCCTGCAACCAATTTTATGAGTGTGCCTCCTATTCTCCAGAAGTTACTTTCAGTAACATTACATTCTCTACACAGTGGAACTTTAGCGTTTGCAGAAGTAAACCAAGTCAATGGCTGTTCCACTGTAAATGGTATCAGGTAGGTTAGTGAATTCACCTTGCATTGGAGTATTCCATGGCACTGAGCACTCTACATGCAAAATCTATACAGTTCCAAACCACCCAGAGTAGTTATGTACACAACCATACCACAGAATGCATTGAATAGAAAGTAATGCATTCAACTCAAAGGAGTGTACAGTTCAATTTTGCTGACACGTACTATGTGCTAACATGATCTAAACATTGTTAGCGCACTAACCATATGATTTAGAGTTGTCTGCAACCAATTTTATGAGTGTGCTACCTATGGTCCAGAAGTTACTTTCAGTAACATTACCTTCACTGCACAGTGGAACTTTAGCTTTTGCAGAAGTAAACCAAGTCAATGGCTGTCCAGTGTAAATGGTACCAGGTAGGTTAGTGAATTCAGCTTGCATTGGAGTATTCCATGGCACTGAGAACTCTAGATGCATTATCTGTACAGTTCCAAACCACCCAGAGTAGTTATGTTCACAACCTTACCACAGAATGAATTGATTAGAAAGTAATGCATTCAACTCAATGGAGTGTACAGTTCAATTTTGCTGATATCTACTACGTGCTGACATGATCTAAACATTGTTATCACTCTATCCATATGATTTAGAGTTGCCTGCAACCAATTTTATGAGTGTGCCTCCTATTCTCCAGAAGTTACTTTCAGTAACATTACATTCTCTACACCGTGGAACTTTAGCGTTTGCAGAAGTAAACCAAGTCAATGGCTGTTCCACTGTAAATGGTACCAGGTAGGTTAGTGAATTCACCTTGCATTGGAGTATTCCATGGCACTGAGCACTCTACATGCAAAATCTATACAGTTCCAAACCACCCAGAGTAGTTATGTACACAAACTTGCCACAGAATGAATTGAATAGAAAGTAATGCATTCAACTGAATGGAGTGTACAGTTCAATTTTGCTGATAACTACTATGTGCTGACATGATCTAAACATTGTTATCACACTATCCATATGATTTAGAGTTGTCTGCAACCAGTTTTATGAGTGTGCTACCTATTCTCCAGAAGTTACTTTCAGTAACATTACATTCTCTACACAGTGGAACTTTAGCCTTTGCAGAAGTAAACCAAGTCAATGGCTGTTCCACTGTAAATGGTACCAGGTAGGTTAGTGAATTCTACTTGCATTGGAGTATTCAATGGCACTGAGCACTCTACATGCAAAAGCTATACAGTTCCAAACCACCCAGAGTAGTTATGTACACAACCTTACCACAGAATGCATTGAATAGAAAGTAATGCATTCAACTCAAAGGAGTGTACAGTTCAATTTTGCTGATACCTACTATGTGCTAACATGATCTAAACATTGTTAGCGCACTAACCATATGATTTAGAGTTGTCTGCAACCAATTTTATGAGTGTGCTACCTATGGTCCAGAAGTTACTTTCAGTAACATTACCTTCACTGCACAGTGGAACTTTAGCCTTTGCAGAAGTAAACCAAGTCAATGGCTGTTCCACTGTAAATGGTACCAGGTAGGTTAGTGAATCCAGCTTGCATTGGAGTATTCCATGGCACTAAGAACTCTACATGCATTATCTGTACAGTTCCAAACCACCCAGAGTAGTTATGTTCACAACATTACCACAGAATGAATTGAATAGAAAGTAATGCATTCAACTCAATGGAGTGTACAGTTCAATTTTGCTGATAACTACTCCGTGCTGACATGATCTAAACATTGTTAGAGCACTAACCATATGATTTAGAGTTGTCTGCAACCAATTTTATGAGTGTGCTACCTATGGTCCAGAAGTTACTTTCAGGAACAATACCTTCACTGCACAGTGGAACTTTTTCCTTTGCAGAAGTAAACCAGGTCAATGGCTGTTCCACTGTAAATGGTACCAAGTAGGTTACTGAATTCAGCTTGCATTGGAGTATTCCATGGCACTGAGCACTCTACATGCAATATCTGTACAGTTCCAAACCACCCAGAGTACTTATGTACACAACCTTACCACAGAATGAATTGAATAGAAAGTAATGCATTCAACTCAATGGAGTGTACAGTTCAATTTTGCTGAAAACTACTATGTGCTGACATGATCTAAACATTGTTATCACACTATCCATATGATTTAGAGTTGCCTGCAACCAATTTTATGAGTGTGCTACCTATGCAGCAGAAGTTACTTTCAGTCACATTACCTTCTCTACACAGTGGAACTTTAGCGTTTGCAGAAGTAAACCAAGTCAATGGCTCTTCCACTGTAAATGGTACCAGGTAGGTTAGTGAATTCACCTTGCATTGGAGTATTCTATGGCACTGAGCACTCTACATGCAAAATCTATACAGTTCCAAACCACCCAGAGTAGTTATGTACACAAACTTACCACAGAATGCATTGAATAGAAAGTAATGCATTCAACTAAAAGGAGTGTACAGTTCAATTTTGCTGATACCTACTATGTGCTAACATGATCTAAACATTGTTAGCGCTCTAACCATATGATTTAGAGTTGTCTGCAACCAATTTTATGAGTGTGCTACCGATGGTCCAGAAGTTACTTTCAGTAACATTACCTTCACTGCACAGTGGAACTTTAGACTTTGCAGAAGTAAACCAAGTCAATGGCTGTTCCACTGTAAATGGTACCAGGTAGGTTAGTGAATCCAGCTTGCATTGGAGTATTCCATGGCACTAAGAACTCTACATGCATTATCTGTACAGTTCCAAACCACCCAGAGTAGTTATGTTCACAACATTACCACAGAATGAATTGAATAGAAAGTAATGCATTCAACTCAATGGAGTGTACAGTTCAATTTTGCTGATAACTACTCCGTGCTGACATGATCTAAACATTGTTAGAGCACTAACCATATGATTTAGAGTTGTCTGCAACCAATTTTATGAGTGTGCTACCTATGGTCCAGAAGTTACTTTCAGGAACAATACCTTCACTGCACAGTGGAACTTTTTCCTTTGCAGAAGTAAACCAGGTCAATGGCTGTTCCACTGTAAATGGTAAGGTATGTTAGTGAATTCACCTTGCATTGGAGTATTCCATGGCACTGAGCACTCTACATGCAAAATCTATACAGTTCCAAACCACCCAGAGTAGTTATGTACACAACCTTACCACAGAATGAATTGAATAGAAAGTAATGCATTCAACTGAATGGAGTGTACAGTTCAATTTTGCTGATAACTACTATGTGCTGACATGATCTAAACATTGTTATCACACTATCCATATGATTTAGAGTTGTCTGCAACCAGTTTTATGAGTGTGCTACCTATTCTCCAGAAGTTACTTTCAGTAACATTACATTCTCTACACAGTGGAACTTTAGCCTTTGCAGAAGTAAACCAAGTCAATGGCTGTTCCACTGTAAATGGTACCAGGTAGGTTAGTGAATTCTACTTGCATTGGAGTATTCAATGGCACTGAGCACTCTACATGCAAAAGCTATACAGTTCCAAACCACCCAGAGTAGTTATGTACACAACCTTACCACAGAATGCATTGAATAGAAAGTAATGCATTCAACTCAAAGGAGTGTACAGTTCAATTTTGCTGATACCTACTATGTGCTAACATGATCTAAACATTGTTAGCGCACTAACCATATGATTTAGAGTTGTCTGCAACCAATTTTATGAGTGTGCTACCTATGGTCCAGAAGTTACTTTCAGTAACATTACCTTCACTGCACAGTGGAACTTTAGCCTTTGCAGAAGTAAACCAAGTCAATGGCTGTTCCACTGTAAATGGTACCAGGTAGGTTAGTGAATTCAGCTTGCATTGGAGTATTCCATGGCACTGAGCACTCTACACAAGTCAATGGCTGTTCCACTGTAAATGGTACCAAGTAGGTTATTGAATTCAGCTTGCATTGGAGTATTCCAATGGCACTGAGCACTCTACATGCAATATCTATACAGTTCCAAACCACCCAGTGTAGTTATGTACACAACTTACCACAGAATGCATTGAATACAAAGTAATGCTTTCAAATCAATGGAGAGTACAGTTCAATTTTGCTGATAACTACTATGTGCTGACATGATGTATACATTGTTAGCACACTATCCATATGATTTCGAGTTGTCTGCAACCAATTTTATGATTGTGTTACCTATGCAGCAGAAGTTACTTTCATTAACATTACCTTCTCTACACAGTGGAACTTTAGTCTTTGTAGAAGTAAACCAAGTCAATGGCTGTTCCAGTGTAAATGGTACCAAGTAGGTTACTGAATTCAGCTTGCATTGGAGTATTCCATGGCACTGAGCACTCTACATGCATTATCTGTACAGTTCCAAACCACCCAGAGTAGTTATGTTCACAACCTTACCACAGAATGAATTGAATAGAAAGTAATGCATTCAACTCAATGGAGTGTACAGTTCAATTTTGCTGATAACTACTATGTGCTGACATGATCTAAACATTGTTATCACACTATCCATATGATTTCGAGTTGTCTGCAACCAATTTTATGAGTGTGCTACCTATGGTCCAGAAGTTACTTTCAGTAACATTACCTTCTCTGCACAGTGGAACTTTAGCCTTTGCAGAAGTAAACCAAGTCAATGGCTGTTCCATTGTAAATGGTACCAGGTAGGTTAGTGAATTCAGCTTGCATTGGAGTATTCCATGGCACTGAGAACTCTACATGCATTATCTGTACAGTTCCAAACCACCCAGAGTAGTTATGTACACAACCTTACCACAGAATGAATTGATTAGAAAGTAATGCATTCAACTCAATGGAGTGTACAGTTCAATTTTGCTGATAACTACTATGTGCTGACATGATCTAAACATTGTTATCACACTATCCATATGATTTAGAGTTGCCTGCAACCAATTTTATGAGTGTGCCTCCTATTCTCCAGAAGTTACTTTCAGTAACATTACATTCTCTACACAGTGGAACTTTAGCGTTTGCAGAAGTAAACCAAGTCAATGGCTGTTCCACTGTAAATGGTACCATGTAGGTTACTGAATTCAGCTTGCATTGGAGTATTCCATGGCACTGAGCACTCTGCATGCATTATCTGTACAGTTCCAAACCACCCAAAGTAGTTATGTACACAACTTACCACAGAATGCATTGAATACAAAGTAATGCATTCAAATCAATGGAGTGTACAGTTCAATTTTGCTGATAACTACTATGTGCTGACATGATGTAAACATTGTTAGCACACTATCCATATGATTTAGAGTTGTCTGCAACCAGTTTTATGAGTGTGCTACCTATGCAGCAGAAGTTACTTTCAGTAACATTACCTTCACTGCACAGTGGAACTTTAGCTTTTGCAGAAGTAAACCAAGTCAATGGCTGTCCAGTGTAAATGGTACCAGGTAGGTTAGTGAATTCAGCTTGCATTGGAGTATTCCATGGCACTGAGAACTCTAGATGCATTATCTGTACAGTTCCAAACCACCCAGAGTAGTTATGTTCACAACCTTACCACAGAATGAATTGATTAGAAAGTAATGCATTCAACTCAATGGAGTGTACAGTTCAATTTTGCTGATATCTACTACGTGCTGACATGATCTAAACATTGTTATCACTCTATCCATATGATTTAGAGTTGCCTGCAACCAATTTTATGAGTGTGCCTCCTATTCTCCAGAAGTTACTTTCAGTAACATTACATTCTCTACACCGTGGAACTTTAGCGTTTGCAGAAGTAAACCAAGTCAATGGCTGTTCCACTGTAAATGGTACCAGGTAGGTTAGTGAATTCACCTTGCATTGGAGTATTCCATGGCACTGAGAACTCTACATGCATTATCTGTACAGTTCCAAACCACCCAGAGTAGTTATGTACACAACTTACCACAGAATGCATTGAATACAAAGTAATGCATTCAAATCAATGGAGTGTACAGTTCAATTTTGCTGATAACTACTATGTGCTGACATGATGTAAACATTGTTAGCACACTATCCATATGATTTAGAGTTGTCTGCAACCAGTTTTATGATTGTGCTACCTATGCAGCAGAAGTTACTTTCAGTAACATTACCTTCTCTACACAGTGGAACTTTAGCCTTTGCAGAAGAAAACCACGTCAATGGCTGTTCCACTGTAAATGGTACCAAGTAGGTTACTGAATTCAGCTTGCATTGGAGTATTCCATGGCACTGAGCACTCTACATGCAATATCTGTACAGTTCCAAACCACCCAGAGTAGTTATGTACACAACCTTACCACAGAATGAATTGAATAGAAAGTAATGCATTCAACTCAATGGAGTGAACAGTTCAATTTTACTGATAACTACTATGTGCTGACATGATCTAAACATTGTTATCAGTCTATCCATATGATTTAGAGTTGCCTGCAATCAATTTTATGAGTGTGCCTCCTATTCTCCAGAAGTTACTTTCAGTAACATTACATTCTCTACACAGTGGAACTTTAGCGTTTGCAGAAGTAAACCAAGTCAATGGCTGTTCCACTGTAAATGGTATCAGGTAGGTTAGTGAATTCACCTTGCATTGGAGTATTCCATGGCACTGAGCACTCTACATGCAAAATCTATACAGTTCCGAACCACCCAGAGGAGTTATGTACACAACCTTACCACAGAATGCATTGAAAAGAAAGTAATGCATTCAACTCAAAGGAGTGTACAGTTCAATTTTGCTGATACCTACTATGTGCTAACATGATCTAAACATTATTAGCGCACTAACCATATGATTTAGAGTTGTCTGCAATCAATTTTATTAGTGTGCTACCTGTGCAGCAGAAGTTTCAGTAACATTACCTTCTCTACACAGTGGAACTTTAGCGTTTGCAGAAGTAAACCAAGTCAATGGCTGTCCAGTGTAAATGGTACCAGGTAGGTTAGTGAATTCAGCTTGCATTGGAGTATTCCATGGCACTGAGATCTCTAGATGCATTATCTGTACAGTTCCAAACCACCCAGAGTAGTTATGTTCACAACCTTACCACAGAATGAATTGATTAGAAAGTAATGCATTCAACTCAATGGAGTGTACAGTTCAATTTTGCTGATATCTACTACGTGCTGACATGATCTAAACATTGTTATCACTCTATCCATATGATTTAGAGTTGCCTGCAACCAATTTTATGAGTGTGCCTCCTATTCTCCAGAAGTTACTTTCAGTAACATTACATTCTCTACACCGTGGAACTTTAGCGTTTGCAGAAGTAAACCAAGTCAATGGCTGTTCCACTGTAAATGGTACCAGGTAGGTTAGTGAATTCACCTTGCATTGGAGTATTCCATGGCACTGAGAACTCTACATGCATTATCTGTACAGTTCCAAACCACCCAGAGTAGTTATGTACACAACTTACCACAGAATGCATTGAATACAAAGTAATGCATTCAAATCAATGGAGTGTACAGTTCAATTTTGCTGATAACTACTATGTGCTGACATGATGTAAACATTGTTAGCACACTATCCATATGATTTAGAGTTGTCTGCAACCAGTTTTATGATTGTGCTACCTATGCAGCAGAAGTTACTTTCAGTAACATTACCTTCTCTACACAGTGGAACTTTAGCCTTTGCAGAAGAAAACCACGTCAATGGCTGTTCCACTGTAAATGGTACCAAGTAGGTTACTGAATTCAGCTTGCATTGGAGTATTCCATGGCACTGAGCACTCTACATGCAATATCTGTACAGTTCCAAACCACCCAGAGTAGTTATGTACACAACCTTACCACAGAATGAATTGAATAGAAAGTAATGCATTCAACTCAATGGAGTGAACAGTTCAATTTTACTGATAACTACTATGTGCTGACATGATCTAAACATTGTTATCAGTCTATCCATATGATTTAGAGCTGCCTGCAATCAATTTTATGAGTGTGCCTCCTATTCTCCAGAAGTTACTTTCAGTAACATTACATTCTCTACACAGTGGAACTTTAGCGTTTGCAGAAGTAAACCAAGTCAATGGCTGTTCCACTGTAAATGGTATCAGGTAGGTTAGTGAATTCACCTTGCATTGGAGTATTCCATGGCACTGAGCACTCTACATGCAAAATCTATACAGTTCCGAACCACCCAGAGGAGTTATGTACACAACCTTACCACAGAATGCATTGAAAAGAAAGTAATGCATTCAACTCAAAGGAGTGTACAGTTCAATTTTGCTGATACCTACTATGTGCTAACATGATCTAAACATTATTAGCGCACTAACCATATGATTTAGAGTTGTCTGCAATCAATTTTATTAGTGTGCTACCTGTGCAGCAGAAGTTTCAGTAACATTACCTTCTCTACACAGTGGAACTTTAGCGTTTGCAGAAGTAAACCAAGTCAATGGCTGTTCCACTGTAAATGGTACCAGGTAGGTTAATGAATTCACCTTGCATTGGAGTATTCCATGGCACTGAGCACTCTACATGCATTATCTGTACAGTTCCAAACCACCCAGAGTAGTTATGTACACAACCTTACCACAGAATGCATTGAAAAGAAAGTAATGCATTCCACTCAAATGAGTGTACAGTTCAATTTTGCTGATAACTACTATGTGCTGACATGATCTAAACATTGTTATCACACTAACCATATGATTTAGAGTTGTCTGCAACCAATTTTATGAGTGTGCTACCTATTCTCCAGAAGTTACTTTCAGTAACATTACCTTCACTGCACAGTGGAACTTTAGCCTTTGCAGAAGTAAACCAAGTCAATGGCTGTTCCACTGTAAATGGTACCAGGTAGGTTACTGAATTCAGCTTGCATTGGAGTATTCCATGGCACTGAGAACTCTACATGCATTATCTGTACAGTTCCAAACCACCCAGAGTAGTTATGTACACAACCTTACCACAGAATGAATTGAATAGAAAGTAATGCATTCAACTCAATGGAGTGTACAGTTCAATTTTGCTGATAACTACTACGTGCTGACATGATCTAAACAGTGTTATCACACTAACCATATGATTTAGAGTTGCCTGCAACCAATTTTATGAGTGTGCCTCCTATTCTCCAGAAGTTACTTTCAGTAACATTACATTCTCTACACAGTGGAACTTTAGCGTTTGCAGAAGTAAACCAAGTCAATGGCTGTTCCACTGTAAATGGTATCAGGTAGGTTAGTGAATTCACCTTGCATTGGAGTATTCCATGGCACTGAGCACTCTACATGCAAAATCTATACAGTTCCAAACCACCCAGAGTAGTTATGTACACAACCATACCACAGAATGCATTGAATAGAAAGTAATGCATTCAACTCAAAGGAGTGTACAGTTCAATTTTGCTGACACGTACTATGTGCTAACATGATCTAAACATTGTTAGCGCACTAACCATATGATTTAGAGTTGTCTGCAACCAATTTTATGAGTGTGCTACCTATGGTCCAGAAGTTACTTTCAGTAACATTACCTTCACTGCACAGTGGAACTTTAGCTTTTGCAGAAGTAAACCAAGTCAATGGCTGTCCAGTGTAAATGGTACCAGGTAGGTTAGTGAATTCAGCTTGCATTGGAGTATTCCATGGCACTGAGAACTCTAGATGCATTATCTGTACAGTTCCAAACCACCCAGAGTAGTTATGTTCACAACCTTACCACAGAATGAATTGATTAGAAAGTAATGCATTCAAATCAATGGAGTGTACAGTTCAATTTTGCTGATAACTACTATGTGCTGACATGATGTAAACATTGTTAGCACACTATCCATATGATTTAGAGTTGTCTGCAACCAGTTTTATGATTGTGCTACCTATGCAGCAGAAGTTACTTTCAGTAACATTACCTTCTCTACACAGTGGAACTTTAGCCTTTGCAGAAGAAAACCACGTCAATGGCTTTTCCACTGTAAATGGTACCAAGTAGGTTACTGAATTCAGCTTGCATTGGAGTATTCCATGGCACTGAGCACTCTACATGCAATATCTGTACAGTTCCAAACCACCCAGAGTAGTTATGTACACAACCTTACCACAGAATGCATTGAAAAGAAAGTAATGCATTCCACTCAAATGAGTGTACAGTTCAATTTTGCTGATAACTACTATGTGCTGACATGATCTAAACATTGTTATCACACTAACCATATGATTTAGAGTTGTCTGCAACCAATTTTATGAGTGTGCTACCTATTCTCCAGAAGTTACTTTCAGTAACATTACCTTCACTGCACAGTGGAACTTTAGCCTTTGCAGAAGTAAACCAAGTCAATGGCTGTTCCACTGTAAATGGTACCAGGTAGGTTACTGAATTCAGCTTGCATTGGAGTATTCCATGGCACTGAGAACTCTACATGCATTATCTGTACAGTTCCAAACCACCCAGAGTAGTTATGTACACAACCTTACAAAGAATGAATTGAATAGAAAGTAATGCATTCAACTCAATGGAGTGTACAGTTCAATTTTGCTGATAACTACTACGTGCTGACATGATCTAAACAGTGTTATCACACTAACCATATGATTTAGAGTTGCCTGCAACCAATTTTATGAGTGTGCCTCCTATTCTCCAGAAGTTACTTTCAGTAACATTACATTCTCTACACAGTGGAACTTTAGCGTTTGCAGAAGTAAACCAAGTCAATGGCTGTTCCACTGTAAATGGTATCAGGTAGGTTAGTGAATTCACCTTGCATTGGAGTATTCCATGGCACTGAGCACTCTACATGCAAAATCTATACAGTTCCAAACCACCCAGAGTAGTTATGTACACAACCATACCACAGAATGCATTGAATAGAAAGTAATGCATTCAACTCAAAGGAGTGTACAGTTCAATTTTGCTGACACGTACTATGTGCTAACATGATCTAAACATTGTTAGCGCACTAACCATATGATTTAGAGTTGTCTGCAACCAATTTTATGAGTGTGCTACCTATGGTCCAGAAGTTACTTTCAGTAACATTACCTTCACTGCACAGTGGAACTTTAGGCTTTGCAGAAGTAAACCAAGTCAATGGCTGTTCCACTGTAAATGGTACCAGGTAGGTTAGTGAATTCAGCTTGCATTGGAGTATTCCATGGCACTGAGCACTCTGCATGCATTATCTGTACAGTTCCAAACCACCCAGAGTAGTTATGTACACAACTTACCACAGAATGAATTGAATAGAAAGTAATGCATTCAACTCAATGGAGTGTACAGTTCAATTTTGCTGATATCTACTACGTGCTGACATGATCTAAACATTGTTATCACACTAACCATATGATTTAGATTTGTCTGCAACCAATTTTATGAGTGTGCTACCTATTCTCCAGAAGTTACTTTCAGTAACATTACATTCTCCACACAGTGGAACTTTAGCCTTTGCAGAATTAAACCAGGTCAATGGCTGTTCCACTGTAAATGGTACCAGGTATGTAATTGAATTCACCTTGCATTGGAGTATTCCATGGCACTGAGCACTCTGCATGCATTATCTGTACAGTTCCAAACCACCCAGAGTAGTTATGTACACAACCTTACCACAGAAAGAATTGAATAGAAAGTAATGCATTCAACTCAATGGAGTGTACAGTTCAATTTTGCTGATAACTACTATCTGCTGACATGATCTAAACATTGTTATCACTCTATCCATATGATTTAGAGTTGCCTGCAACCAATTTTATGAATGTGCCTCCTATTCTCCAGAAGTTACTTTCAGTAACATTACCTTCACTGCACAGTGGAACTTTAGCCTTTGCAGAAGTAAACCAAGTCAATGGCTGTTCCACTGTAAATGGTACCAGGTAGGTTAGTGAATTCACCTTGCATTGGAGTATTCCATGGCACTGAGCACTCTACATGCAAAATCTATACAGTTCCAAACCACCCAGAGTAGTTATGTACACAACCTTACCACAGAATGCATTGAATAGAAAGTAATGCATTCAACTCAAAGGAGTGTACAGTTCAATTTTGCTGATAACTACTATGTGCTGACATGATCTAAACATTGTTATCACTCTATCCATATGATTTAGAGTTGCCTGCAACCAATTTTATGAGTGTGCCTCCTATTCTCCAGAAGTTACTTTCAGTAACATTACATTCTCTACACAGTGGAACTTTAGCCTTTGCAGAAGTAAACCAAGTCAATGGCTGTTCCACTGTAAATGGTATCAGGTAGGTTAGTGAATTCACCTTGCATTGGAGTATTCCATGGCACTGAGCACTCTGCATGCATTATCTGTACAGTTCCAAACCACCCAGAGTAGTTATGTACACAACTTACCACAGAATGCATTGAATACAAAGTAATGCATTCAACTCAATGGAGTGTACAGTTCAATTTTGCTGATATCTACTACGTGCTGACATGATCTAAACATTGTCATCACACTAACCATATGATTTAGATTTGTCTGCAACCAATTTTATGAGTGTGCTACCTATTCTCCAGAAGTTACTTTCAGTAACATTACATTCTCCACACAGTGGAACTTTAGCCTTTCCAGAAGTAAACCAGGTCAATGGCTGTTCCACTGTAAATGGTACCAAGTAGGTTACTGAATTCAGCTTGCATTGGAGTTTTCCATGGAACTGAGCACTCTACATGCAATATCTGTACAGTTCCAAACCACCCAGAGTAGTTGTGTACACAACCTTACCACAGAAAGAATTGAATAGAAAGTAATGCATTCAACTCAATGCAGTGTACAGTTCAATTTTGCTGATAACTACTATGTGCTGACATGATCTAAACATTGTTATCACTCTATCCATATGATTTAGAGTTGCCTGCAACCAATTTTATGAGTGTGCCTCCTATTCTCCAGAAGTTACTTTCAGTAACATTACATTCTCTACACAGTGGAACTTTAGCGTTTGCAGAAGTAAACCAAGTCAATGGCTGTTCCACTGTAAATGGTAACAGGTAGGTTTGTGAATTCACCTTGCATTGGAGTATTCCATGGCACTGAGCACTCTGCATGCATTATCTGTACAGTTCCAAACCACCCAGAGTAGTTATGTACACAACTTACCACAGAATGCATTGAATACAAAGTAATGCATTCAAATCAATGGAGTGTACAGTTCAATTTTGCTGATAACTACTATGTGCTGACATGATGTAAACATTGTTAGCACACTATCCATATGATTTAGAGTTGTCTGCAACCAGTTTTATGAGTGTGCTACCTATGCAGCAGAAGTTACTTTCAGTAACATTACCTTCACTGCACAGTGGAACTTTAGCCTTTGCAGAAGTAAACCACGTCAATGGCTGTTCCACTGTAAATGGTACCAAGTAGGTTACTGAATTCAGCTTGCATTGGAGTATTCCATGGCACAGAGCACTCTACATGCAATACCTGAACAGTTCCAAACCACCCAGAGTAGTTATGTACACAACCTTACCACAGAATGAATTGAATAGAAAGTAATGCATTCAACTCAATGGAGTATACAGTTCAATTTTGCTGATAACTACTATGTGCTGACATGATCTAAACATTGTTATCACTCTATCCATATGATTTAGAGTTGCCTGCAACCAATTTTATGAGTGTGCCTCCTATTCTCCAGAAGTTACTTTCAGTAACATTACATTCTCTACACAGTGGAACTTTAGCGTTTGCAGAAGTAAACCAAGTCAATGGCTATTCCACTGTAAATGGTATCAGGTAGGTTAGTGAATTCACCTTGCATTGGAGTATTCCATGGCACTGAGCACTCTGCATGCATTATCTGTACAGTTCCAAACCACCCAGAGTAGTTATGTACACAACTTACCACAGAATGCATTGAATACAAAGTAATGCATTCAACTCAATGGAGTGTACAGTTCAATTTTGCTGATATCTACTACGTGCTGACATGATCTAAACATTGTCATCACACTAACCATATGATTTAGATTTGTCTGCAACCAATTTTATGAGTGTGCTACCTATTCTCCAGAAGTTACTTTCAGTAACATTACATTCTCCACACAGTGGAACTTTAGCCTTTCCAGAAGTAAACCAGGTCAATGGCTGTTCCACTGTAAATGGTACCAAGTAGGTTACTGAATTCAGCTTGCATTGGAGTTTTCCATGGAACTGAGCACTCTACATGCAATATCTGTACAGTTCCAAACCACCCAGAGTAGTTGTGTACACAACCTTACCACAGAAAGAATTGAATAGAAAGTAATGCATTCAACTCAATGCAGTGTACAGTTCAATTTTGCTGATAACTACTATGTGCTGACATGATCTAAACATTGTTATCACTCTATCCATATGATTTAGAGTTGCCTGCAACCAATTTTATGAGTGTGCCTCCTATTCTCCAGAAGTTACTTTCAGTAACATTACATTCTCTACACAGTGGAACTTTAGCCTTTGCAGAAGTAAACCAAGTCAATGGCTGTTCCACTGTAAATGGTACCAGGTAGGTTTGTGAATTCACCTTGCATTGGAGTATTCCATGGCACTGAGCACTCTGCATGCATTATCTGTACAGTTCCAAACCACCCAGAGTAGTTATGTACACAACTTACCACAGAATGCATTGAATACAAAGTAATGCATTCAAATCAATGGAGTGTACAGTTCAATTTTGCTGATAACTACTATGTGCTGACATGATGTAAACATTGTTAGCACACTATCCATATGATTTAGAGTTGTCTGCAACCAGTTTTATGAGTGTGCTACCTATGCAGCAGAAGTTACTTTCAGTAACATTACCTTCACTGCACAGTGGAACTTTAGCCTTTGCAGAAGTAAACCACGTCAATGGCTGTTCCACTGTAAATGGTACCAAGTAGGTTACTGAATTCAGCTTGCATTGGAGTATTCCATGGCACAGAGCACTCTACATGCAATACCTGAACAGTTCCAAACCACCCAGAGTAGTTATGTACACAACCTTACCACAGAATGCATTGAATAGAAAGTAATGCATTCAACTCAATGGAGTATACAGTTCAATTTTGCTGATAACTACTATGTGCTGACATGATCTAAACATTGTTATCACTCTATCCATATGATTTAGAGTTGCCTGCAACCAATTTTATGAGTGTGCCTCCTATTCTCCAGAAGTTTTTTTCAGTAACATTACATTCTCTACACAGTGGAACTTTAGCGTTTGCAGAAGTAAACCAAGTCAATGGCTGTTCCACTGTAAATGGTATCAGGTAGGTTAGTGAATTCACCTTGCATTGGAGTATTCCATGGCACTGAGCACTCAACATGCAAAATCTATACAGTTCCAAACCACCCAGAGTAGTTATGTACACAACCTTACCACAGATTGCATTGAATAGAAAGTAATGCATTCAACTCAAAGGAGTGTACAGTTCAATTTTGCTGACACGTACTATGTGCTAACATGATCTAAACATTGTTAGCGCACTAACCATATGATTTAGAGTTGTCTGCAACCAATTTTATGAGTGTGCTACCTATGCAGCAGAAGTTACTTTCAGTAACATTACCTTCTCTACACAGTGGAACTTTAGCCTTTGCAGAAGAAAACCAAGTCATTGGCTGTTCCACTGTAAATGGTATCAGGTAGGTTAGTGAATTCACCTGGCATTGGAGTATTCCATGGCACTGAGCACTCTACATGCAAAATCTATACAGTTCCAAACCACCCAGAGTAGTTATGTACACAACCTTACCACAGAATGCATTGAATAGAAAGTAATGCATTCAACTCAAAGGAGTGTACAGTTCAATTTTGCTGATACCTACTATGTGCTAACCTGATCTAAACATTGTTAGCGCACTAACCGTATGATTTAGAGTTGTCTGCAACCAATTATATGAGTGTGCTACCTATGGTCCAGAAGTTACTTTCAGTAACATTACCTTCACTGCACAGTGGAACTTTAGCCTTTGCAGAAGTAAACCACGTCAATGGCTGTTCCACTGTAAATGGTACCAAGTAGGTTACTGAATTCAGCTTGCATTGGAGTATTCCATGGCACAGAGCACTCTACATGCAATACCTGAACAGTTCCAAACCACCCAGAGTAGTTATGTACACAACCTTACCACAGAATGAATTGAATAGAAAGTAATGCATTCAACTCAATGGAGTATACAGTTCAATTTTGCTGATAACTACTATGTGCTGACATGATCTAAACATTGTTATCACTCTATCCATATGATTTAGAGTTGCCTGCAACCAATTTTATGAGTGTGCTACCTATGGTCCAGAAGTTACTTTCAGTAACATTACCTTCACTGCACAGTGGAACTTTAGCGTTTGCAGAAGTAAACCAAGTCAATGGCTGTTCCACTGTAAATGGTACCAGGTAGGTTGCTGAATTCAGCTTGCGTTGGAGTATTCCATGGCACTGAGCACTCTACATGCAATATCTTTTCAGTTCCAAACCACCCAGAGTAGTTATGTACACAACTTCCAACAGAATGCATTGAATACAAAGTAATGCATTCAAATCAATGGAGTGTACAGTTCAATTTTGCTGATAACTGCTATGTGCTGACATGATGTAAACATTGTTAGCACACTATCCATATGACTTAGAGTTGTCTGCAATCAATTTTATTAGTGTGCTACCTATGCAGCAGAAGTTTCAGTAACATTACCTTCTCTACACAGTGGAAGTTTAGCGTTTGCAGAAGTAAACCAAGTCAATGGCTGTTCCACTGTAAATGGTACCAGGTAGGTTAGTGAATTCAGCTTGCATTGGAGTATTCCATGGCACTGAGCACTCTACATGCAAAATCTATACAGTTCCAAACCACCCAGAGTAGTTATGTACACAACCTTACCACAGAATGAATTGAATAGAAAGTAATGCATTCAACTGAATGGAGTGTACAGTTCAATTTTGCTGATAACTACTATGTGCTGACATGATCTAAACATTGTTATCACACTATCCATATGATTTAGAGTTGCCTGCAACCAATTTTAAAAGTGTGCTACCTATTCTCCAGAAGTTACTTTCAGTAACATTACATTCTCGACACAGTGGAACGTTAGCGTTTGCAGAAATAAACCAAGTCAATGGCTGTTCCACTGTAAATGGTACCAAGTAGGTTACTGAATTCAGCTTGCATTGGAGTATTCCATGGCACTGAGCACTCTACATGCAATACCTGTACAGTTCCAAACCACCCAGAGTAGTAATGTTCACAACCTTACCACAGAATGAATTGAATAGAAAGTAATGCATTCAACTCAATGGAGTGTACAGTTCAATTTTGCTGATAACTACTACGTGCTGACATGATCTAAACATTGTTATCACACTAACCATATGATTTAGATTTGTCTGCAACCAATTTTATGAGTATGCTACCTATTCTCCAGAAGTTACTTTCAGTAACATTACATTCTCCACACAGTGGAACTTTAGCCTTTGCAGAAGTAAACCAAGTCAATGGCTGTTCCACTGTAAATGGTACCAGGTAGGTTAGTGAATTCAGATTGCATTGGAGTATTCCATGGTACTGAGCACTCTACATGCAAAATCTATACAGTTCCAAACCACCCAGAGTAGTTATGTACACAACCTTACCACAGAATGCATTGAATAGAAAGTAATGCATTCAACTCAAAGGAGTGTACAGTTCAATTTTGCTGACACGTACTATGTGCTAACATGATCTAAACATTGTTAGCGCACTAACCATATGATTTAGAGTTGTCTGCAACCAATTTTATGAGTGTGCTACCTATGGTCCAGAAGTTACTTTCAGTAACATTACCTTCACTGCACAGTGGAACTTTAGCCTTTGCAGAAGTAAACAAAGTCAATGGTTGTTCCACTGTAAATGGTACCAGGTAGGTTAGTGAATTCAGCTTGCATTGGAGTATTCCATTGCCCTGAGCACTCTACATGCATTATCTGTACAGTTCCAAACCACCCAGAGTAGTTATGTACACAACCTTACCAAAGAATGAATTGAATAGAAAGTAATGCATTCAACTCAATGGAGTTTACAGTTCAATTTTGCAGATAACTACTACGTGCTGACATGATCTAAACATTGTTATCACACTAACCATATGATTTAGATTTGTCTGCAACCAATTTTATGAGTGTGCTACCTATTCTCCAGAACTTACTTTCAGTAACATTACAAACTCCACACAGTGGAACTTTAGCCTTTGCAGAAGTAAACCAGGTCAATGGCTGTTCCACTGTAAATGGTACCAGGTAAGTTAGTGAATTCACCTTGCATTGGAGTATTCCATGGCACTGAGCACTCTACATGCAAAATCTATACATTTCCAAACCACCCAGAGTAGTTATGTACACAACCTTACCTCAGAATGCATTGAATACAAAGTAATGCATTCAACTCAAAGGAGTGTACAGTTCAATTTTGCTGATACCTACTATGTGCTAACCTGATCTAAACATTGTTAGCGCACTAACCATATGATTTAGAGTTTTCTGCAACCAATTTTATGAGTGTGCTACCTATGGTCCAGAAGTTACTTTCAGTAACATTACCTTCACTGCAGAGTGTAACTTTAGCCTTGCAGAAGTAAACCACGTCAATGGCTGTTCCACTATAAATGGTACCAAGTAGGTTACTGAATTCAGCTTGCATTGGAGTATTCCATGGCACTGAGCACTCTACATGCAATACCTGTACAGTTCCAAACCACCCAGAGTAGTTATGTACACAACCTTACCACAGAATGAATTGAATAGAAAGTAATGCATTCAACTCAATGGAGTGTACAGTTGAATTTTGCTGATAACTACTACGTGCTGACATGATCTAAACATTGTTATCACACTAACCATATGATTTAGATTTGTCTGCAACCAATTTTATGAGTGTGCTACCTATTCTCCAGAAGTTACTTTCAGTAACATTACATTCTCCACACAGTTGCACTTTAGCCTTTGCAGAAGTAAACCAAGTCAATGGCTGTACCACTGTAAATGGTACCAGGTAGGTTAGTGAATTCAGCTTGCATTGGAGTATTCCATGGCACTGAGAACTCTACATGCATTATCTGTACAGTTCGAAACCACCCAGAGTAGTTATGTACACAACCTTACCACAGAATGAATTGAATAGAAAGTAATGCATTCAACTGAATGGAGTGTACAGTTCAATTTTGCTGATAACTACTATTTGCTGACATGATCTAAACATTGTTATCACACTATCCATATGATTTACGGTTGTCTGCAACCAATTTTATGAGTGTGCGACCTACTCTCCAGAAATTACTTTCAGTAACATTACATTCTCTACACAGTGGAACTTTAGCCTTTGCAGAAGAAAACCAAGTCAATGGCTGTTCCACTGTAAATGGTACCAGGTAGGTTAGTGAATTCTACTTGCATTGGAGTATTCTATGGCACTGAGCACTCTACATGCAAAAGCTATACAGTTCCAAACCACCCAGAGTAGTTATGTACACAACCTTACCACAGAATGCATTGAATAGAAAGTAATGCATTCAACTCAAAGGAGTGTACAGTTCAATTTTGCTGATACCTACTATGTGCTAACATGATCTAAACATTGTTAGCGCACTAACCATATGATTTAGAGTTGTCTGCAACCAATTTTATGAGTGTGCTACCTATGGTCCAGAAGTTACTTTCAGTAACATTACCTTCACTGCACAGTGGAACTTTAGCCTTTGCAGAAGTAAACCAAGTAAATGGTTGTTCCACTGTAAATGGTACCAAGTAGGTTATTGAATGCAGCTTGCATTGGAGTATTCCATGGCACTGAGCACTCTACAGGCAATATCTGTACAGTTCCAAACCACCCAGAGTATTATGTACACAACCTTACCACAGAATGAATTGAATAGAAAGTAATGCATTCAACTCAATGGAGTGTACAGTTCAAATTTGCTGATAACTACTATGTGCTGACATGATCTAAACATTGTTATCACACTAACCATATGATTTAGATTTGTCTGCAACCAATTTTATGAGTGTGCTACCTATTCTCCAGAAGTTACTTTCAGTAACATTACATTCTCCACACAGTGGAACTTTAGCCTTTGCAGAAGTAAACCAGGTCAATGGCTGTTCCACTGTAAATGGTACCAGGTATGTTAGTGAATTCACCTTGCATTGGAGTATTCAATGGCACTGAGCACTCTACATGCAAAATCTATACATTTCCATACCACCCAGAGTAGTTATGTACACAACCTTACCTCAGAATGCATTGAATACAAAGTAATGCATTCAACTCAATGGAGTGTACAGTTCAATTTTGCTGATACCTACTATGTGCTAACCTGATCTAAACATTGTTAGCGCACTAACCATATGATTTAGAATTGTCTGCAACCAATTTTATGAGTGTGCTACCTATGGTCCAGAAGTTACTTTCAGTAACATTACATTCTCCACACAGTGGAACTTTAGCCTTTGCAGAAGTAAACCAAGTCAATGGCTGTTCCACTGTAAATGGTACCAGGTATGTTAGTGAATTCATCTTGCATTGGAGTATTCCATGGCACTGAGCACTCTACATTCAAAAGCTATACAGTTCCAAACCACCCAGAGTAGTCATGTACACAACCTTACCACAGAATGAATTGAATAGAAAGTAATGCATTCAACTCAATGGAGTGTACAGTTCAATTTTGCAGATAACTACTACGTGCTGACATGATCTAAACATTGTTATCACACTAACCATATGATTTAGATTTGTCTGCAACCAATTTTATGAGTGTGCTACCTATTCTCCAGAAGTTACTTTCAGTAACATTAAATTCTCCACACAGTGGAACTTTAGCCTTTGCAGAAGTAAACCAGGTCAACGGCTGTTCCACTGTAAATGGTACCAGGTAAGTTAGTGAATTCACCTTGCTTTGGAGTATTCCATGGCACTGAGAACTCTACATGCATTATCTGTACAGTTCGAAACCACCCAGAGTAGTTATGTACACAACCTTACCACAGAATGAATTGAATAGAAAGTAATGCATTCAACTGAATGGAGTGTACAGCTCAATTTTGCTGATAACTACTATTTGCTGACATGATCTAAACATTGTTATCACACTATCCATATGATTTACGGTTGTCTGCAACCAATTTTATGAGTGTGCTACCTACTCTCCAGAAATTACTTTCAGTAACATTACATTCTCTACACAGTGGAACTTTAGCCTTTGCAGAAGTAAACCAAGTCAATGGCTGTTCCACTGTAAGTGGTACCAGGTAGGTTAGTGAATTCTACTTGCATTGGAGTATTCAATGGCACGGAGCACTCTACATGCAAAAGCTATACAGTTCCAAACCACCCAGAGTAGTTATGTACACAACCTTACCACAGAATGCATTGAATAGAAAGTAATGCATTCAACTCAAAGGAGTGTACAGTTCAATTTTGCTGATACCTACTATGTGCTAACATGATCTAAACATTGTTAGCGCACTAACCATATGATTTAGAGTTGTCTGCAACCAATTTTATGAGTGTGCTACCTATGGTCCAGAAGTTACTTTCAGTAACATTACCTTCACTGCACAGTGGAACTTTAGCCTTTGCAGAAGTAAACCAAGTCAATGGTTGTTCCACTGTAAATGGTACCAAGTAGGTTATTGAATGCAGCTTGCATTGGAGTATTCCATGGCACTGAGCACTCTACAGGCAATATCTGTACAGTTCCAAACCACCCAGAGTAGTTATGTACACAACCTTACCACAGAATGAATTGAATAGAAAGTAATGCATTCAACTCAATGGAGTGTACAGTTCAAATTTGCTGATAACTACTATGTGCTGACATGATCTAAACATTGTTATCACACTAACCATATGATTTAGATTTGTCTGCAACCAATTTTATGAGTGTGCTACCTATTCTCCAGAAGTTTCTTTCAGTAACATTACATTCTCCACACAGTGGAACTTTAGCCTTTGCAGAAGTAAACCAGGTCAATGGCTGTTCCACTGTAAATGGTACCAGGTATGTTAGTGAATTCACCTTGCATTGGAGTATTCCATGGCACTGAGCACACTACATGCAAAATCTATACATTTCCAAACCACCCAGAGTAGTTATGTACACAACCTTACCTCAGAATGCATTGAATACAAAGTAATGCATTCAACTCAATGGAGTGTACAGTTCAATTTTGCTGATACCTACTATGTGCTAACCTGATCTAAACATTGTTAGCGCACTAACCATATGATTTAGAGTTGTCTGCAACCAATTTTATGAGTGTGCTACCTATGGTCCAGAAGTTACTTTCAGTAACATTACATTCTCCACACAGTGGAACTTTAGCCTTTGCAGAAGTAAACCAAGTCAATGGCTGTTCCACTGTAAATGGTACCAGGTATGTTAGTGAATTCATCTTGCATTGGAGTATTCCATGGCACTGAGCATTCTACATGCAAAATCTATACAGTTCCAAACCACCCAGAGTAGTTATGTACACAACCGTACCACAGAATGAATTGAATAGAAAGTAATGCATTCAACTGAATGGAGTGTACAGTTCAATTTTGCTGATAACTACTATGTGCTGACATGATCTAAACATTGTTATCACACTATCCATATGATTTAGAGTTGTCTGCAACCAATTTTATGAGTGTGCTACCTACTCTCCAGAAGTTACTTTCAGTAACATTACATTCTCTGCACAGTGGAACTTTAGCCTTTCAAGAAGTAAACCAAGTCAATGGCTGTTCCACTGTAAATGGTACCAGGTAGGTTAGTGAATTCTACTTGCATTGGAGTATTCAATGGCACTGAGCACTCTACATGCAATATCTTTTCAGTTCCAAACCACCCAGAGTAGTTATGTACACAACTTACCACAGAATGCATTGAATACAAAGTAATGCATTCAAATCAATGGAGTGTACAGTTCAATTTTGCTGATAACTACTATGTGCTGACATGATGTAAACTTTGCTAGCACACTATCCATATGATTTAGAGTTGTCTGCAATCAATTTTATTAGTGTGCTACCTATGCAGCAGAAGTTTCAGTAACATTACCTTCTCTACACAGTGGAACTTTAGCGTTTGCTGAAGTAAACCAAGTCAATGGCTGTTCCACTGTAAATGGTACCAGGTAGGTTAGTGAATTCACCTTGCATTGGAGTATTCCATGGCAGTGAGCACTCTACATGCAAAATCTATACAGTTCCAAACCACCCAGAGTATTTATGTACACAAGCTTACCACAGAATGCATTGAATAGAAAGTAATGCATTCAACTCAAAGGAGTGTACAGTTCAATTTTGCTGATACCTACTATGTGCTAACATGATCTAAACATTGTTAGCGCACTAACCATATGATTTAGAGTTGTCTGCAACCAATTTTATGAGTGTGCTACCTATGATCCAGAAGTTACTTTCAGGAACTTTACCTTCACTGCACAGTGGAACTTTTTCCTTTGCAGAAGTAAACCAAGTCAATGGCTGTTCCACTGTAAATGGTACCAGGTAGGTTAGTGAATTCAGCTTGCATTGGAGTATTCCATGGCACTGAGAACTCTACATGCATTATCTGTCCAGGTCCAAACCACCCAGAGTAGTTATGTACACAACTTACCACAGAATGCATTGAATACAAAGTAATGCATTCAACTCAATGGAGTGTACAGTTCAATTTTGCTGATATCTACTACGTGCTGACATGATCTAAACATTGTCATCACACTAACCATATGATTTAGATTTGTCTGCAACCAATTTTATGAGTGTGCTACCTATTCTCCAGAAGTTACTTTCAGTAACATTACATTCTCCACACAGTGGAACTTTAGCCTTTCCAGAAGTAAACCAGGTCAATGGCTGTTCCACTGTAAATGGTACCAAGTAGGTTACTGAATTCAGCTTGCATTGGAGTTTTCCATGGAACTGAGCACTCTACATGCAATATCTGTACAGTTCCAAACCACCCAGAGTAGTTGTGTACACAACCTTACCACAGAAAGAATTGAATAGAAAGTAATGCATTCAACTCAATGCAGTGTACAGTTCAATTTTGCTGATAACTACTATGTGCTGACATGATCTAAACATTGTTATCACTCTATCCATATGATTTAGAGTTGCCTGCAACCAATTTTATGAGTGTGCCTCCTATTCTCCAGAAGTTACTTTCAGTAACATTACATTCTCTACACAGTGGAACTTTAGCGTTTGCAGAAGTAAACCAAGTCAATGGCTGTTCCACTGTAAATGGTACCAGGTAGGTTTGTGAATTCACCTTGCATTGGAGTATTCCATGGCACTGAGCACTCTGCATGCATTATCTGTACAGTTCCAAACCACCCAGAGTAGTTATGTACACAACTTACCACAGAATGCATTGAATACAAAGTAATGCATTCAAATCAATGGAGTGTACAGTTCAATTTTGCTGATAACTACTATGTGCTGACATGATGTAAACATTGTTAGCACACTATCCATATGATTTAGAGTTGTCTGCAACCAGTTTTATGAGTGTGCTACCTATGCAGCAGAAGTTACTTTCAGTAACATTACCTTCACTGCACAGTGGAACTTTAGCCTTTGCAGAAGTAAACCACGTCAATGGCTGTTCCACTGTAAATGGTACCAAGAAGGTTACTGAATTCAGCTTGCATTGGAGTATTCCATGGCACAGAGCACTCTACATGCAATACCTGAACAGTTCCAAACCACCCAGAGTAGTTATGTACACAACCTTACCACAGAATGAATTGAATAGAAAGTAATGCATTCAACTCAATGGAGTATACAGTTCAATTTTGCTGATAACTACTATGTGCTGACATGATCTAAACATTGTTATCACTCTATCCATATGATTAAGAGTTGCCTGCAACCAATTTTATGAGTGTGCCTCCTATTCTCCAGAAGTTACTTTCAGTAACATTACATTCTCTACACAGTGGAACTTTAGCGTTTGCAGAAGTAAACCAAGTCAATGGCTGTTCCACTGTAAATGGTATCAGGTAGGTTAGTGAATTCACCTTGCATTGGAGTATTCCATGGCACTGAGCACTCAACATGCAAAATCTATACAGTTCCAAACCACCCAGAGTAGTTATGTACACAACCTTACCACAGATTGCATTGAATAGAAAGTAATGCATTCAACTCAAAGGAGTGTACAGTTCAATTTTGCTGACACGTACTATGTGCTAACATGATCTAAACATTGTTAGCGCACTAACCATATGATTTAGAGTTGTCTGCAACCAATTTTATGAGTGTGCTACCTATGCAGCAGAAGTTACTTTCAGTAACATTACCTTCTCTACACAGTGGAACTTTAGCCTTTGCAGAAGAAAACCAAGTCATTGGCTGTTCCACTGTAAATGGTATCAGGTAGGTTAGTGAATTCACCTGGCATTGGAGTATTCCATGGCACTGAGCACTCTACATGCAAAATCTATACAGTTCCAAACCACCCAGAGTAGTTATGTACACAACCTTACCACAGAATGCATTGAATAGAAAGTAATGCATTCAACTCAAAGGAGTGTACAGTTCAATTTTGCTGATACCTACTATGTGCTAACCTGATCTAAACATTGTTAGCGCACTAACCGTATGATTTAGAGTTGTCTGCAACCAATTATATGAGTGTGCTACCTATGGTCCAGAAGTTACTTTCAGTAACATTACCTTCACTGCACAGTGGAACTTTAGCCTTTGCAGAAGTAAACCACGTCAATGGCTGTTCCACTGTAAATGGTACCAAGTAGGTTACTGAATTCAGCTTGCATTGGAGTATTCCATGGCACTGAGCACTCTACATGCAATATCTATACAGTTCCAAACCACCCAGAGTAGTTATGTACACAACCGTACCACAGAATGAATTGAATAGAAAGTAATGCATTCAACTGAATGGAGTGTACAGTTCAATTTTGCTGATAACTACTATGTGCTGACATGATCTAAACATTGTTATCACACTATCCATATGATTTAGAGTTGTCTGCAACCAATTTTATGAGTGTGCTACCTACTCTCCAGAAGTTACTTTCAGTAACATTACATTCTCTGCACAGTGGAACTTTAGCCTTTCAAGAAGTAAACCAAGTCAATGGCTGTTCCACTGTAAATGGTACCAGGTAGGTTAGTGAATTCTACTTGCATTGGAGTATTCAATGGCACTGAGCACTCTACATGCAATATCTTTTCAGTTCCAAACCACCCAGAGTAGTTATGTACACAACTTACCACAGAATGCATTGAATACAAAGTAATGCATTCAAATCAATGGAGTGTACAGTTCAATTTTGCTGATAACTACTATGTGCTGACATGATGTAAACTTTGCTAGCACACTATCCATATGATTTAGAGTTGTCTGCAATCAATTTTATTAGTGTGCTACCTATGCAGCAGAAGTTTCAGTAACATTACCTTCTCTACACAGTGGAACTTTAGCGTTTGCAGAAGTAAACCAAGTCAATGGCTGTTCCACTGTAAATGGTACCAGGTAGGTTAGTGAATTCACCTTGCATTGGAGTATTCCATGGCAGTGAGCACTCTACATGCAAAATCTATACAGTTCCAAACCACCCAGAGTATTTATGTACACAAGCTTACCACAGAATGCATTGAATAGAAAGTAATGCATTCAACTCAAAGGAGTGTACAGTTCAATTTTGCTGATACCTACTATGTGCTAACATGATCTAAACATTGTTAGCGCACTAACCATATGATCTAGAGTTGTCTGCAACCAATTTTATGAGTGTGCTACCTATGATCCAGAAGTTACTTTCAGGAACTTTACCTTCACTGCACAGTGGAACTTTTTCCTTTGCAGAAGTAAACCAAGTCAATGGCTGTTCCACTGTAAATGGTACCAGGTAGGTTAGTGAATTCAGCTTGCATTGGAGTATTCCATGGCACTGAGAACTCTACATGCATTATCTGTCCAGTTCCAAACCACCCAGAGTAGTTATGTACACAACTTACCACAGAATGCATTGAATACAAAGTAATGCATTCAACTCAATGGAGTGTACAGTTCAATTTTGCTGATATCTACTACGTGCTGACATGATCTAAACATTGTCATCACACTAACCATATGATTTAGATTTGTCTGCAACCAATTTTATGAGTGTGCTACCTATTCTCCAGAAGTTACTTTCAGTAACATTACATTCTCCACACAGTGGAACTTTAGCCTTTCCAGAAGTAAACCAGGTCAATGGCTGTTCCACTGTAAATGGTACCAAGTAGGTTACTGAATTCAGCTTGCATTGGAGTTTTCCATGGAACTGAGCACTCTACATGCAATATCTGTACAGTTCCAAACCACCCAGAGTAGTTGTGTACACAACCTTACCACAGAAAGAATTGAATAGAAAGTAATGCATTCAACTCAATGCAGTGTACAGTTCAATTTTGCTGATAACTACTATGTGCTGACATGATCTAAACATTGTTATCACTCTATCCATATGATTTAGAGTTGCCTGCAACCAATTTTATGAGTGTGCCTCCTATTCTCCAGAAGTTACTTTCAGTAACATTACATTCTCTACACAGTGGAACTTTAGCGTTTGCAGAAGTAAACCAAGTCAATGGCTGTTCCACTGTAAATGGTACCAGGTAGGTTAGTGAATTCACCTGGCATTGGAGTATTCCATGGCACTGAGCACTCTACATGCAAAATCTATACAGTTCCAAACCACCCAGAGTAGTTATGTACACAACCTTACCACAGAATGCATTGAATAGAAAGTAATGCATTCAACTCAAAGGAGTGTACAGTTCAATTTTGCTGATACCTACTATGTGCTAACCTGATCTAAACATTGTTAGCGCACTAACCGTATGATTTAGAGTTGTCTGCAACCAATTATATGAGTGTGCTACCTATGGTCCAGAAGTTACTTTCAGTAACATTACCTTCACTGCACAGTGGAACTTTAGCCTTTGCAGAAGTAAACCACGTCAATGGCTGTTCCACTGTAAATGGTACCAAGTAGGTTACTGAATTCAGCTTGCATTGGAGTATTCCATGGCACAGAGCACTCTACATGCAATACCTGAACAGTTCCAAACCACCCAGAGTAGTTATGTACACAACCTTACCACAGAATGAATTGAATAGAAAGTAATGCATTCAACTCAATGGAGTATACAGTTCAATTTTGCTGATAACTACTATGTGCTGACATGATCTAAACATTGTTATCACTCTATCCATATGATTTAGAGTTGCCTGCAACCAATTTTATGAGTGTGCCTCGTATTCTCCAGAAGTTACTTTCAGTAACATTACATTCTCTACACAGTGGAACTTTAGCGTTTGCAGAAGTAAACCAAGTCAATGGCTGTTCCACTGTAAATGGTATCAGGTAGCTTAGTGAATTCACCTTGCATTGGAGTATTCCATGGCACTGAGCACTCAACATGCAAAATCTATACAGTTCCAAACCACCCAGAGTAGTTATGTACACAACCTTACCACAGATTGCATTGAATAGAAAGTAATGCATTCAACTCAAAGGAGTGTACAGTTCAATTTTGCTGACACGTACTATGTGCTAACATGATCTAAACATTGTTAGCGCACTAACCATATGATTTAGAGTTGTCTGCAACCAATTTTATGAGTGTGCTACCTATGCAGCAGAAGTTACTTTCAGTAACATTACCTTCTCTACACAGTGGAACTTTAGCCTTTGCAGAAGAAAACCAAGTCATTGGCTGTTCCACTGTAAATGGTATCAGGTAGGTTAGTGAATTCACCTGGCATTGGAGTATTCCATGGCACTGAGCACTCTACATGCAAAATCTATACAGTTCCAAACCACCCAGAGTAGTTATGTACACAACCTTACCACAGAATGCATTGAATAGAAAGTAATGCATTCAACTCAAAGGAGTGTACAGTTCAATTTTGCTGATACCTACTATGTGCTAACCTGATCTAAACATTGTTAGCGCACTAACCGTATGATTTAGAGTTGTCTGCAACCAATTATATGAGTGTGCTACCTATGGTCCAGAAGTTACTTTCAGTAACATTACCTTCACTGCACAGTGGAACTTTAGCCTTTGCAGAAGTAAACCACGTCAATGGCTGTTCCACTGTAAATGGTACCAAGTAGGTTACTGAATTCAGCTTGCATTGGAGTATTCCATGGCACAGAGCACTCTACATGCAATACCTGAACAGTTCCAAACCACCCAGAGTAGTTATGTACACAACCTTACCACAGAATGAATTGAATAGAAAGTAATGCATTCAACTCAATGGAGTATACAGTTCAATTTTGCTGATAACTACTATGTGCTGACATGATCTAAACATTGTTATCACTCTATCCATATGATTTAGAGTTGCCTGCAACCAATTTTATTAGTGTGCTACCTATGCAGCAGAAGTTTCAGTAACATTACCTTCTCTACACAGTGGAACTTTAGCGTTTGCAGAAGTAAACCAAGTCAATGGCTGTTCCACTGTAAATGGTACCAGGTAGGTTAGTGAATTCACCTTGCATTGGAGTATTCCATGGCAGTGAGCACTCTACATGCAAAATCTATACAGTTCCAAACCACCCAGAGTATTTATGTACACAAGCTTACCACAGAATGCATTGAATAGAAAGTAATGCATTCAACTCAAAGGAGTGTACAGTTCAATTTTACTGATACCTACTATGTGCTAACATGATCTAAACATTGTTAGCGCACTAACCATATGATCTAGAGTTGTCTGCAACCAATTTTATGAGTGTGCTACCTATGATCCAGAAGTTACTTTCAGGAACTTTACCTTCACTGCACAGTGGAACTTTTTCCTTTGCAGAAGTAAACCAAGTCAATGGCTGTTCCACTGTAAATGGTACCAGGTAGGTTAGTGAATTCAGCTTGCATTGGAGTATTCCATGGCACTGAGAACTCTACATGCATTATCTGTCCAGTTCCAAACCACCCAGAGTAGTTATGTACACAACTTACCACAGAATGCATTGAATACAAAGTAATGCATTCAACTCAATGGAGTGTACAGTTCAATTTTGCTGATATCTACTACGTGCTGACATGATCTAAACATTGTCATCACACTAACCATATGATTTAGATTTGTCTGCAACCAATTTTATGAGTGTGCTACCTATTCTCCAGAAGTTACTTTCAGTAACATTACATTCTCCACACAGTGGAACTTTAGCCTTTCCAGAAGTAAACCAGGTCAATGGCTGTTCCACTGTAAATGGTACCAAGTAGGTTACTGAATTCAGCTTGCATTGGAGTTTTCCATGGAACTGAGCACTCTACATGCAATATCTGTACAGTTCCAAACCACCCAGAGTAGTTGTGTACACAACCTTACCACAGAAAGAATTGAAAAGAAAGTAATGCATTCAACTCAATGCAGTGTACAGTTCAATTTTGCTGATAACTACTATGTGCTGACATGATCTAAACATTGTTATCACTCTATCCATATGATTTAGAGTTGCCTGCAACCAATTTTATGAGTGTGCCTCCTATTCTCCAGAAGTTACTTTCAGTAACATTACATTCTCTACACAGTGGAACTTTAGCGTTTGCAGAAGTAAACCAAGTCAATGGCTGTTCCACTGTAAATGGTACCAGGTAGGTTTGTGAATTCACCTTGCATTGGAGTATTCCATGGCACTGAGCACTCTGCATGCATTATCTGTACAGTTCCAAACCACCCAGAGTAGTTATGTACACAACTTACCACAGAATGCATTGAATACAAAGTAATGCATTCAAATCAATGGAGTGTACAGTTCAATTTTGCTGATAACTACTATGTGCTGACATGATGTAAACATTGTTAGCACACTATCCATATGATTTAGAGTTGTCTGCAACCAGTTTTATGAGTGTGCTACCTATGCAGCAGAAGTTACTTTCAGTAACATTACCTTCACTGCACAGTGGAACTTTAGCCTTTGCAGAAGTAAACCACGTCAATGGCTGTTCCACTGTAAATGGTACCAAGAAGGTTACTGAATTCAGCTTGCATTGGAGTATTCCATGGCACAGAGCACTCTACATGCAATACCTGAACAGTTCCAAACCACCCAGAGTAGTTATGTACACAACCTTACCACAGAATGAATTGAATAGAAAGTAATGCATTCAACTCAATGGAGTATACAGTTCAATTTTGCTGATAACTACTATGTGCTGACATGATCTAAACATTGTTATCACTCTATCCATATGATTTAGAGTTGCCTGCAACCAATTTTATGAGTGTGCCTCGTATTCTCCAGAAGTTACTTTCAGTAACATTACATTCTCTACACAGTGGAACTTTAGCGTTTGCAGAAGTAAACCAAGTCAATGGCTGTTCCACTGTAAATGGTATCAGGTAGCTTAGTGAATTCACCTTGCATTGGAGTATTCCATGGCACTGAGCACTCAACATGCAAAATCTATACAGTTCCAAACCACCCAGAGTAGTTATGTACACAACCTTACCACAGATTGCATTGAATAGAAAGTAATGCATTCAACTCAAAGGAGTGTACAGTTCAATTTTGCTGACACGTACTATGTGCTAACATGATCTAAACATTGTTAGCGCACTAACCATATGATTTAGAGTTGTCTGCAACCAATTTTATGAGTGTGCTACCTATGCAGCAGAAGTTACTTTCAGTAACATTACCTTCTCTACACAGTGGAACTTTAGCCTTTGCAGAAGAAAACCAAGTCATTGGCTGTTCCACTGTAAATGGTATCAGGTAGGTTAGTGAATTCACCTGGCATTGGAGTATTCCATGGCACTGAGCACTCTACATGCAAAATCTATACAGTTCCAAACCACCCAGAGTAGTTATGTACACAACCTTACCACAGAATGCATTGAATAGAAAGTAATGCATTCAACTCAAAGGAGTGTACAGTTCAATTTTGCTGATACCTACTATGTGCTAACCTGATCTAAACATTGTTAGCGCACTAACCGTATGATTTAGAGTTGTCTGCAACCAATTATATGAGTGTGCTACCTATGGTCCAGAAGTTACTTTCAGTAACATTACCTTCACTGCACAGTGGAACTTTAGCCTTTGCAGAAGTAAACCACGTCAATGGCTGTTCCACTGTAAATGGTACCAAGTAGGTTACTGAATTCAGCTTGCATTGGAGTATTCCATGGCACAGAGCACTCTACATGCAATACCTGAACAGTTCCAAACCACCCAGAGTAGTTATGTACACAACCTTACCACAGAATGAATTGAATAGAAAGTAATGCATTCAACTCAATGGAGTATACAGTTCAATTTTGCTGATAACTACTATGTGCTGACATGATCTAAACATTGTTATCACTCTATCCATATGATTTAGAGTTGCCTGCAACCAATTTTATGAGTGTGCTACCTATGGTCCAGAAGTTACTTTCAGTAACATTACCTTCACTGCACAGTGGAACTTTAGCGTTTGCAGAAGTAAACCAAGTCAATGGCTGTTCCACTGTAAATGGTACCAGGTAGGTTGCTGAATTCAGCTTGCGTTGGAGTATTCCATGGCACTGAGCACTCTACATGCAATATCTTTTCAGTTCCAAACCACCCAGAGTAGTTATGTACACAACTTCCAACAGAATGCATTGAATACAAAGTAATGCATTCAAATCAATGGAGTGTACAGTTCAATTTTGCTGATAACTGCTATGTGCTGACATGATGTAAACATTGTTAGCACACTATCCATATGACTTAGAGTTGTCTGCAATCAATTTTATTAGTGTGCTACCTATGCAGCAGAAGTTTCAGTAACATTACCTTCTCTACACAGTGGAAGTTTAGCGTTTGCAGAAGTAAACCAAGTCAATGGCTGTTCCACTGTAAATGGTACCAGGTAGGTTAGTGAATTCAGCTTGCATTGGAGTATTCCATGGCACTGAGCACTCTACATGCAAAATCTATACAGTTCCAAACCACCCAGAGTAGTTATGTACACAACCTTACCACAGAATGAATTGAATAGAAAGTAATGCATTCAACTGAATGGAGTGTACAGTTCAATTTTGCTGATATCTACTATGTGCTGACATGATCTAAACATTGTTATCACACTATCCATATGATTTAGAGTTGCCTGCAACCAATTTTAAAAGTGTGCTACCTATTCTCCAGAAGTTACTTTCAGTAACATTACATTCTTGACACAGTGGAACGTTAGCGTTTGCAGAAGTAAACCAAGTCAATGGCTGTTCCACTGTAAATGGTACCAAGTAGGTTACTGAATTCAGCTTGCATTGGAGTATTCCATGGCACTGAGCACTCTACATGCAATACCTGTACAGTTCCAAACCACCCAGAGTAGTAATGTTCACAACCTTACCACAGAATGAATTGAATAGAAAGTAATGCATTCAACTCAATGGAGTGTACAGTTCAATTTTGCTGATAACTACTACGTGCTGACATGATCTAAACATTGTTATCACACTAACCATATGATTTAGATTTGTCTGCAACCAATTTTATGAGTATGCTACCTATTCTCCAGAAGTTACTTTCAGTAACATTACATTCTCCACACAGTGGAACGTTAGCGTTTGCAGAAGTAAACCAAGTCAATGGCTGTTCCACTGTAAATGGTACCAAGTAGGTTAGTGAATTCAGATTGCATTGGAGTATTCCATGGTACTGAGCACTCTACATGCAAAATCTATACAGTTCCAAACCACCCAGAGTAGTTATGTACACAACCTTACCACAGAATGCATTGAATAGAAAGTAATGCATTCAACTCAAAGGAGTGTACAGTTCAATTTTGCTGACACGTACTATGTGCTAACATGATCTAAACATTGTTAGCGCACTAACCATATGATTTAGAGTTGTCTGCAACCAATTTTATGAGTGTGCTACCTATGGTCCAGAAGTTACTTTCAGTAACATTACCTTCACTGCACAGTGGAACTTTAGCCTTTGCAGAAGTAAACCAAGTCAATGGTTGTTCCACTGTAAATGGTACCAGGTAGGTTAGTGAATTCAGCTTGCATTGGAGTATTCCATTGCCCTGAGCACTCTACATGCAAAATCTATACAGTTCCAAACCACGCGGAGTAGTTATGTACACAAACGTACCACAGAATGCATTGAATAGAAAGTAATGCATTCAACTCAAAGGAGTGTACAGTTCAATTTTGCTGATAACTACTATGTGCTGACATGATCTAAACATTGTTATCAGACTAACCATATGATTTAGTGTTGTCTGCAACCAATTTTATGAGTGTGCTACCTATTCTCCAGAAGTTACTTTCAGTAACATTACATTCTCTACACAGTGGAACTTTAGCCTTTGCAGACGTAAACCAAGTCAATGGCTGTTCCACTGTAAATGGTACCAGGTAGGTTAGTGAATTCAGCTTGCATTGGAGTATTCCATGGCACTGAGAACTCTACATGCATTATCTGTACAGTTCGAAACCACCCAGAGTAGTTATGTTCACAACCTTACCACAGAATGAATTGAATACAAAGTAATGCATTCAACTCAATGGAGTGTACAGTTCAATTTTGCTGATAACTACTACGTGCTGACATGATCTAAACAGTGTTATCACACTAACCATATGATTTAGATTTGTCTGCAACCAATTTTATGAGTGTGCTACCTATACTCCAGAAGTTACTTTCAGTAACATTACATTCTCCACACAGTGGAACTTTAGCCTTTGCAGAAGTAAACCAGGTCAATGGCTGTACCACTGTAAATGGTACCAGGTAAGTTAGTGAATTCACCTTGCATTGGAGTATTCCATGGCACTGAGCACTCTACATGCAAAATCTATACATTTCCAAACCACCCAGAGTAGTTATGTACACAACCTTACCTCAGAATGCATTGAATACAAAGTAATGCATTCAACTCAAAGGAGTGTACAGTTCAATTTTGCTGATACCTACTATGTGCAAACCTGATCTAAACATTGTTAGCGCACTAACCATATGATTTAGAGTTGTCTGCAACCAATTTATGAGTGTGCTACCTATGGTCCAGAAGTTACTTTCAGTAACATTACCTTCACTGCACAGTGTAACTTTAACCTTTGCAGAAGTAAACCACGTCAATGGCTGTTCCACTGTAAATGGTACGAAGTAGGTTACTGAATTCAGCTTGCATTGGAGTATTCTATGGAACTGAGAGCTCTACATGCATTATCTGTACAGTTCCAAACCACCCAGAGTAGTTATGTACACAACCTTACCAAAGAATGAATTGAATAGAAAGTAATGCATTCAACTCAATGGAGTTTACAGTTCAATTTTGCAGATAACTACTACGTGCTGACATGATCTAAACATTGTTATCACACTAACCATATGATTTAGATTTGTCTGCAACCAATTTTATGAGTGTGCTACCTATTCTCCAGAAGTTACTTTCAGTAACATTACAAACTCCACACAGTGGAACTTTAGCCTTTGCAGAAGTAAACCAGGTCAATGGCTGTTCCACTGTAAATGGTACCAGGTAAGTTAGTGAATTCACCTTGCATTGGAGTATTCCATGGCACTGAGCACTCTACATGCAAAATCTATACATTTCCAAACCACCCAGAGTAGTTATGTACACAACCTTACCTCAGAATGCATTGAATACAAAGTAATGCATTCAACTCAAAGGAGTGTACAGTTCAATTTTGCTGATACCTACTATGTGCTAACCTGATCTAAACATTGTTAGCGCACTAACCATATGATTTAGAGTTTTCTGCAACCAATTTTATGAGTGTGCTACCTATGGTCCAGAAGTTACTTTCAGTAACATTACCTTCACTGCAGAGTGTAACTTTAGCCTTGCAGAAGTAAACCACGTCAATGGCTGTTCCACTGTAAATGGTACCAAGTAGGTTACTGAATTCAGCTTGCATTGGAGTATTCCATGGCACTGAGCACTCTACATGCAATACCTGTACAGTTCCAAACCACCCAGAGTAGTTATGTACACAACCTTACCACAGAATGAATTGAATAGAAAGTAATGCATTCAACTCAATGGAGTGTACAGTTGAATTTTGCTGATAACTACTACGTGCTGACATGATCTAAACATTGTTATCACACTAACCATATGATTTAGATTTGTCTGCAACCAATTTTATGAGTGTGCTACCTATTCTCCAGAAGTTACTTTCAGTAACATTACATTCTCCACACAGTTGCACTTTAGCCTTTGCAGAAGTAAACCAAGTCAATGGCTGTACCACTGTAAATGGTACCAGGTAGGTTAGTGAATTCAGCTTGCATTGGAGTATTCCATGGCACTGAGAACTCTACATGCATTATCTGTACAGTTCGAAACCACCCAGAGTAGTTATGTACACAACCTTACCACAGAATGAATTGAATAGAAAGTAATGCATTCAACTGAATGGAGTGTACAGTTCAATTTTGCTGATAACTACTATTTGCTGACATGATCTAAACATTGTTATCACACTATCCATATGATTTACGGTTGTCTGCAACCAATTTTATGAGTGTGCGACCTACTCTCCAGAAATTACTTTCAGTAACATTACATTCTCTACACAGTGGAACTTTAGCCTTTGCAGAAGAAAACCAAGTCAATGGCTGTTCCACTGTAAATGGTACCAGGTAGGTTAGTGAATTCTACTTGCATTGGAGTATTCTATGGCACTGAGCACTCTACATGCAAAAGCTATACAGTTCCAAACCACCCAGAGCAGTTATGTACACAACCTTACCACAGAATGCATTGAATAGAAAGTAATGCATTCAACTCAAAGGAGTGTACAGTTCAATTTTGCTGATACCTACTATGTGCTAACATGATCTAAACATTGTTAGCGCACTAACCATATGATTTAGAGTTGTCTGCAACCAATTTTATGAGTGTGCTACCTGTGGTCCAGAAGTTACTTTCAGTAACATTACCTTCACTGCACAGTGGAACTTTAGCCTTTGCAGAAGTAAACCAAGTAAATGGTTGTTCCACTGTAAATGGTACCAAGTAGGTTATTGAATGCAGCTTGCATTGGAGTATTCCATGGCACTGAGCACTCTACAGGCAATATCTGTACAGTTCCAAACCACCCAGAGTATTATGTACACAACCTTACCACAGAATGAATTGAATAGAAAGTAATGCATTCAACTCAATGGAGTGTACAGTTCAAATTTGCTGATAACTACTATGTGCTGACATGATCTAAACATTGTTATCACACTAACCATATGATTTAGATTTGTCTGCAACCAATTTTATGAGTGTGCTACCTATTCTCCAGAAGTTACTTTCAGTAACATTACATTCTCCACACAGTGGAACTTTAGCCTTTGCAGAAGTAAACCAGGTCAATGGCTGTTCCACTGTAAATGGTACCAGGTATGTTAGTGAATTCACCTTGCATTGGAGTATTCCATGGCACTGAGCACTCTACATGCAAAATCTATACATTTCCATACCACCCAGAGTAGTTATGTACACAACCTTACCTCAGAATGCATTGAATACAAAGTAATGCATTCAACTCAATGGAGTGTACAGTTCAATTTTGCTGATACCTACTATGTGCTAACCTGATCTAAACATTGTTAGCGCACTAACCATATGATTTAGAATTGTCTGCAACCAATTTTATGAGTGTGCTACCTATGGTCCAGAAGTTACTTTCAGTAACATTACATTCTCCACACAGTGGAACTTTAGCCTTTGCAGAAGTAAACCAAGTCAATGGCTGTTCCACTGTAAATGGTACCAGGTATGTTAGTGAATTCATCTTGCATTGGAGTATTCCATGGCACTGAGCACTCTACATGCAAAAGCTATACAGTTCCAAACCACCCAGAGTAGTCATGTACACAACCTTACCACAGAATGAATTGAATAGAAAGTAATGCATTCAACTCAATGGAGTGTACAGTTCAATTTTGCAGATAACTACTACGTGCTGACATGATCTAAACATTGTTATCACACTAACCATATGATTTAGATTTGTCTGCAACCAATTTTATGAGTGTGCTACCTATTCTCCAGAAGTTACTTTCAGTAACATTAAATTCTCCACACAGTGGAACTTTAGCCTTTGCAGAAGTAAACCAGGTCAACGGCTGTTCCACTGTAAATGGTACCAGGTAAGTTAGTGAATTCACCTTGCTTTGGAGTATTCCATGGCACTGAGAACTCTACATGCATTATCTGTACAGTTCGAAACCACCCAGAGTAGTTATGTACACAACCTTACCACAGAATGAATTGAATAGAAAGTAATGCATTCAACTGAATGGAGTGTACAGCTCAATTTTGCTGATAACTACTATTTGCTGACATGATCTAAACATTGTTATCACACTATCCATATGATTTACGGTTGTCTGCAACCAATTTTATGAGTGTGCTACCTACTCTCCAGAAATTACTTTCAGTAACATTACATTCTCTACACAGTGGAACTTTAGCCTTTGCAGAAGTAAACCAAGTCAATGGCTGTTCCACTGTAAATGGTACCAGGTAGGTTAGTGAATTCACCTTGCATTGGAGTATTCCATGGCAGTGAGCACTCTACATGCAAAATCTATACAGTTCCAAACCACCCAGAGTATTTATGTACACAAGCTTACCACAGAATGCATTGAATAGAAAGAAATGCATTCAACTCAAAGGAGTGTACAGTTCAATTTTGCTGATACCTACTATGTGCTAACATGATCTAAACATTGTTAGCGCACTAACCATATGATTTAGAGTTGTCTGCAACCAATTTTATGAGTGTGCTACCTATGATCCAGAAGTTACTTTCAGGAACTTTACCTTCACTGCACAGTGGAACTTTTTCCTTTGCAGAAGTAAACCAAGTCAATGGCTGTTCCACTGTAAATGGTACCAGGTAGGTTAGTGAATTCAGCTTGCATTGGAGTATTCCATGGCACTGAGAACTCTACATGCATTATCTGTCCAGTTCCAAACCACCCAGAGTAGTTATGTTCACAACCTTACCACAGAATGAATTGAATAGAAAGTAATGCATTCAACTCAATGGAGTGTACAGTTCAATTTTGCTGATAACTACTATGTGCTGACATGATCTAAACATTGTTATCACACTATCCATATGATTTAGAGTTGTCTGCAACCAATTTTATGAGTGTGCTACCTATGGTCCAGAAGTTACTTTCAGTAACATTACATTCTCCACACAGTGGAACTTTAGCCTTTGCAGAAGTAAACCAAGTCAATGGCTGTTCCACTGTAAATGGTACCAGGTATGTTAGTGAATTCATCTTGCATTGGAGTATTCCATGGCACTGAGCACTCTACATGCAAAATCTATACAGTTCCAAACCACCCAGAGTAGTTATGTACACAACCGTACCACAGAATGAATTGAATAGAAAGTAATGCATTCAACTGAATGGAGTGTACAGTTCAATTTTGCTGATAACTACTATGTGCTGACATGATCTAAACATTGTTATCACACTATCCATATGATTTAGAGTTGTCTGCAACCAATTTTATGAGTGTGCTACCTACTCTCCAGAAGTTACTTTCAGTAACATTACATTCTCTGCACAGTGGAACTTTAGCCTTTGCAGAAGTAAACCAAGTCAATGGCTGTTCCAGTGTAAATGGTACCAGGTAGGTTAGTGAATTCTACTTGCATTGGAGTATTCAATGGCACTGAGCACTCTACATGCAATATCTTTTCAGTTCCAAACCACCCAGAGTAGTTATGTACACAACTTACCACAGAATGCATTGAATACAAAGTAATGCATTCAAATCAATGGAGTGTACAGTTCAATTTTGCTGATAACTACTATGTGCTGACATGATGTAAACTTTGCTAGCACACTATCCATATGATTTAGAGTTGTCTGCAATCAATTTTATTAGTGTGCTACCTATGCAGCAGAAGTTTCAGTAACATTACCTTCTCTACACAGTGGAACTTTAGCGTTTGCAGAAGTAAACCAAGTCAATGGCTGTTCCACTGTAAATGGTACCAGGTAGGTTAGTGAATTCACCTTGCATTGGAGTATTCCATGGCAGTGAGCACTCTACATGCAAAATCTATACAGTTCCAAACCACCCAGAGTATTTATGTACACAAGCTTACCACAGAATGCATTGAATAGAAAGTAATGCATTCAACTCAAAGGAGTGTACAGTTCAATTTTGCTGATACCTACTATGTGCTAACATGATCTAAACTTTGTTAGCGCACTAACCATATGATTTAGAGTTGTCTGCAACCAATTTTATGAGTGTGCTACCTATGATCCAGAAGTTACTTTCAGGAACTTTACCTTCACTGCACAGTGGAACTTTTTCCTTTGCAGAAGTAAACCAGGACCATGGCTGTTCCACTGTAAATGGTACCAGGTATGTTAGTGAATTCATCTTGCATTGGAGTATCCATGGCACTGAGTACTCCACATGAAAAATCTATACAGTTCCAAACCACCCAGAGTAATTATGTACACAACCTTACCACAGAATGAATTGAATAGAAAGTAATGCATTCAACTGAATGGTGTGTATGAGTTCAATTTTGCTGATAACTACTATGTGCTGACATGATCTAAACATTGTTATCACACTAACCATATGATTTAGAGTTGTCTGCAATCAATTTTATGAGTGTGCTACCTATTCTCCAGAAGTTACTTTCAGTAACATTACATTCTCTACACAGTGGAACTTTAGCGTTTGCAGAAGTAAACCAAGTCAATGGCTGTTCCACTGTAAATGATACCAGGTAGGTTACTGAATTCAGCTTGCGTTGGAGTATTCCATGGCATTGAGCACTCTACATGCAATATCTTTTCAGTTCCAAACCACCCAGAGTAGTTATGTACACAACTTACCACAGAATGCATTGAATACAAAGTAATGCTTTCAAATCAATGGAGTGTACAGTTCAATTTTGCTGATAACTACTATGTGCTGACATGATGTAAACATTCTTAGCACACTATCCATATGATTTAGAGTTGTCTGCAATCAATTTTATTAGTGTGCTACCTATGCAGCAGAAGTTTCAGTAACATTACCTTCTCTACACAGTGGAACTTTAGCGTTTGCAGAAGTAAACCAAGTCAATGGCTGTTCCACTGTAAATGGTACCAGGTAGGTTAGTGAATTCACCTTGCATTGGAGTATTCCATGGCACTGAGCACTCTACATGCAAAATCTATACAGTTCCAAACCACCCAGAGTAGTTATGTACACAACCTTACCACAGAATGCATTCAATAGAAAGTAATGCATTCAACTCAAAGGAGTGTACAGTTCAATTTTGCTGATACCTACTATGTGCTAACATGATCTAAACATTATTAGCGCACTAACCATATGATTTAGAGTTGTCTGCAACCAATTTTATGAGTGTGCTACCTATGGTCCAGAAGTTACTTTCAGGAACATTACCTTCACTGCACAGTGGAACTTTTTCCTTTGCAGAAGTTAACCAGGACCATGGCTGTTCCACTGTAAATGGTAGCAGGTATGTTAGTGAATTCATCTTGCATTGGAGTATTCCATGGCACTGAGCACTCTACATGAAAAATCTATACAGTTCCAAACCACACAGAGTAATTATGTACACAACCTTACCACAGAATGAATTGAATAGAAAGTAATGCATTCAACTGAATGGTGTGTATGAGTTCAATTTTGCTGACAAACTACTACGTGCTGACATGATCTAAACATTGTTATCACACTATCCATATGATTTAGAGTTGTCTGCAACCAATTTTATGAGTGTGCTACCTATGCAGCAGAAGTTTCAGTAACATTACCTTCTCTACACAGTGGAAATTTAGCGTTTGCAGAAGTAAACCAAGTCAATGGCTGTTCCACTGTAAATGGTACCAGGTAGGTTAGTGAATTCACCTTGCATTGGAGTATTCCATGGCACTGAGCACTCTACATGCAAAATCTATTCAGTTCCAAACCACCCAGAGTAGTTATGTACACAACCTTACCACAGAATGCATTGAATAGAAAGTAATGCATTCAACTCAAAGGAGTGTACAGTTCAATTTTGCTGATACCTACTATGTGCTAACATGATCTAAACATTGTTAGCGCACTAACCATATGATTTGGAGTTGTCTGCAACCAATTTTATGAGTGTGCTACCTATGGTCCAGAAGTTAGTTTCAGGAACATTACCTTCACTGCACAGTGGAACTTTTTCCTTTGCAGAAGTAAACCAGGACCATGGCTGTTCCACTGTAAATGGTAGCAGGTATGTTAGTGAATTCATCTTGCATTGGAGTATTCCATGGCACTGAGCACTCTACATGCAATATCTGTACAGTTCCAAACCACCCAGAGTAGTTATGTACACAACCTTACCACAGAATGAATTGAATAGAAAGTAATGCATTCAACTCAATGGAGTGTACAGTTCAATTTTGCTGATAACTACTATGTGCTGACATGATCTAAACATTGTTATCACTCTATCCATATGATTTAGAGTTGCCTGCAACCAATTTTATGAGTGTGCCTCCTATTCTCCAGAAGTTACTTTCAGTAACATTACATTCTCTACACAGTGGAACTTTAGCGTTTGCAGAAGTAAACCAAGTCAATGGCTGTTCCACTGTAAATGGTACCAGGTAGGTTAGTGAATTCACCTTGCATTGGAGTATTCCATGGCACTGAGCACTCTGCATGCATTATCTGTACAGTTCCAAACCACCCAGAGTAGTTATGTACACAACTTACCGCAGAATGCATTGAATACAAAGTAATGCATTCAAATCAATGGAGTGTACAGTTCAATTTTGCTGATAACTACTATGTGCTGACATGATGTAAACATTGTTAGCACACTATCCATATGATTTAGAGTTGTCTGCAACCAGTTTTATGAGTGTGCTACCTATGCAGCAGAAGTTACTTTCAGTAACATTACCTTCTCTACACAGTGGAACTTTAGCCTTTGCAGAAGAAAACCAAGTCAATGGCTGTTCCACTGTAAATGGTACCAAGTAGGTGACTGAATTCAGCTTGCATTGCAGTATTCCATGGCACTGAGCACTCTACATGCAATATCTGTACAGTTCCAAACCACCCAGAGTAGTTATGTACACAACCTTACCACAGAATGAATTGAATAGAAAGTAATGCATTCAACTGAATGGAGTGTACAGTTCAATTTTGCTGATAACTACTATGTGCTGACATGATCTAAACATTGTTATCAGTCTATCCATATGATTTAGAGTTGCCTGCAACCAATTTTATGAGTGTGCCTCCTATTCTCCAGAAGTTACTTTCAGTAACATTACCTTCTCTACACAGTGGAACTTCAGTGTTTGCAGAAGTAAACCAAGTCAATGGCTGTTCCACTGTAAATGGAATCAGGTAGGTTAGTGAATTCACCTTGCATTGGAGTATTCCATGGCACTGAGCCCTCTACATGCAAAATCTATACAGTTCCAAACCACCCAGAGTAGTTATGTACACAACCTTACAACAGAATGCATTGAATAGAAAGTAATGCATTCAACTCAAAGGAGTGTACAGTTCAATTTTGCTGATACCTACTATGTGCTAACCTGATCTAAACATTGTTAGCGCACTAACCATATGATTTAGAGTTGTCTGCAACCAATTTTATGAGTGTGCTACCTATGGTACAGAAGTTACTTTCAGTAACATTACCTTCACTGCACAGTGGAACTTTAGCCTTTGCAGAAGTAAACCACGTCAATGGCTGTTCCACCGTAAATGGTACCAAGTAGGTTACTGAATTCAGCTTGCATTGGAGTATTCCATGGCACAGAGCACTCTACATGCAATACCTGTACAGTTCCAAACCACCCAGAGTAGTTATGTACACAACCTTACCACAGAATGAATTGAATAGAAAGTAATGCATTCAACTCAATGGAGTGTACAGTTCAATTTTGCTGATAACTACTATGTGCTGACATGATCTAAACATTGTTATCACTCTATCCATATGATTTAGAGTTGCCTGCAACCAATTTTATGAGTGTGCCTCCTATTCTCCAGAAGTTACTTTCAGTAACATTACATTCTCTACACAGTGGAACTTTAGCGTTTGCAGAAGTAAACCAAGTCAATGGCTGTTCCACTGTAAATGGTATCAGGTAGGTTAGTGAATTCACCTTGCATTGGAGTATTCCATGGCACTGAGCACTCTACATGCAAAATCTATACAGTTCCAAACCACCCAGAGTAGTTATGTACACAACCTTACCACAGAATGCATTGAATAGACAGTAATGCATTCAACTCAAAGGAGTGTACAGTTCAATTTTGCTGACACGTACTATGTGCTAACATGATCTAAACATTGTTAGCGCACTAACCATATGATTTAGAGTTCTCTGCAACCAATTTTATGAGTGTGCTACCTATGGTCCAGAAGTTACTTTCAGTAACATTACCTTCACTGCACAGTGGAACTTTAGCCTTTGCAGAAGTAAACCAAGTCAATGGCTGTTCCACTGTAAATGGTACCAGGTAGGTTAGTGAATTCAGCTTGCATTGGAGTATTCCATGGCACTGAGAACTCTACATGCATTATCTGTACAGTTCCAAACCACCCAGAGTAGTTATGTACACAACCTTACCACAGAATGAATTGAATAGAAAGTAATGCATTCAACTGAATGGAGTGTACAGTTCAATTTTGCTGATATCTACTATGTGCTGACATGATCTAAACATTGTTATCAGTCTATCCATATGATTTAGAGTTGCCTGCAACCAATTTTATGAGTGTGCCTCCTATTCTCCAGAAGTTAATTTCAGTAACATTACCTTCTCTACACAGTGGAACTTCAGTGTTTGCAGAAGTAAACCAAGTCAATGGCTGTTCCACTGTAAATGGAATCAGGTAGGTTAGTGAATTCACCTTGCATTGGAGTATTCCATGGCACTGAGCCCTCTACATGCAAAATCTATACAGTTCCAAACCACCCAGAGTTGTTATGTACACAACCTTACAAAAGAATGCATTGAATAGAAAGTAATGCATTCAACTCAAAGGAGTGTACAGTTCAATTTTGCTGATACCTACTATGTGCTAACCTGATCTAAACATTGTTAGCGCACTAACCATATGATTTAGAGTTGTCTGCAACCAATTTTATGAGTGTGCTACCTATGGTCCAGAAGTTACTTTCAGTAACATTACCTTCACTGCACAGTGGAACTTTAGCCTTTGCAGAAGTAAACCACGTCAATGGCTGTTCCACCGTAAATGGTACCAAGTAGGTTACTGAATTCAGCTTGCATTGGAGTATTCCATGGCACAGAGCACTCTACATGCAATACCTGTACAGTTCCAAACCACCCAGAGTAGTTATGTACACAACCTTACCACAGAATGAATTGAATAGAAAGTAATGCATTCAACTCAATGGAGTGTACAGTTCAATTTTGCTGATAACTACTATGTGCTGACATGATCTAAACATTGTTATCACTCTATCCATATGATTTAGAGTTGCCTGCAACCAATTTTATGAGTGTGCCTCCTATTCTCCAGAAGTTACTTTCAGTAACATTACATTCTCTACACAGTGGAACTTTAGCGTTTGCAGAAGTAAACCAAGTCAATGGCTGTTCCACTGTAAATGCTATCAGGTAGGTTAGTGAATTCACCTTGCATTGGAGTATTCCATGGCACTGAGCACTCTACATGCAAAATCTATACAGTTCCAAACCACCCAGAGTAGTTATGTACACAACCTTACCACAGAATGCATTGAATAGACAGTAATGCATTCAACTCAAAGGAGTGTACAGTTCAATTTTGCTGACACGTACTATGTGCTAACATGATCTAAACATTGTTAGCGCACTAACCATATGATTTAGAGTTCTCTGCAACCAATTTTATGAGTGTGCTACCTATGGTCCAGAAGTTACTTTCAGTAACATTACCTTCACTGCACAGTGGAACTTTAGCCTTTGCAGAAGTAAACCAAGTCAATGGCTGTTCCACTGTAAATGGTACCAGGTAGGTTAGTGAATTCAGCTTGCATTGGAGTATTCCATGGCACTGAGAACTCTACATGCATTATCTGTACAGTTCCAAACCACCCAGAGTAGTTATGTACACAACCTTACCACAGAATGAATTGAATAGAAAGTAATGCATTCAACTGAATGGAGTGTACAGTTCAATTTTGCTGATATCGACTATGTGCTGACATGATCTAAACATTGTTATCAGTCTATCCATATGATTTAGAGTTGCCTGCAACCAATTTTATGAGTGTGCCTCCTATTCTCCAGAAGTTAATTTCAGTAACATTACCTTCTCTACACAGTGGAACTTCAGTGTTTGCAGAAGTAAACCAAGTCAATGGCTGTTCCACTGTAAATGGAATCAGGTAGGTTAGTGAATTCACCTTGCATTGGAGTATTCCATGGCACTGAGCCCTCTACATGCAAAATCTATACAGTTCCAAACCACCCAGAGTTGTTATGTACACAACCTTACAAAAGAATGCATTGAATAGAAAGTAATGCATTCAACTCAAAGGAGTGTACAGTTCAATTTTGCTGATACCTACTATGTGCTAACCTGATCTAAACATTGTTAGCGCACTAACCATATGATTTAGAGTTGTCTGCAACCAATTTTATGAGTGTGCTACCTATGGTCCAGAAGTTACTTTCAGTAACATTACCTTCACTGCACAGTGGAACTTTAGCCTTTGCAGAAGTAAACCACGTCAATGGCTGTTCCACCGTAAATGGTACCAAGTAGGTTACTGAATTCAGCTTGCATTGGAGTATTCCATGGCACAGAGCACTCTACATGCAATACCTGTACAGTTCCAAACCACCCAGAGTAGTTATGTACACAACCTTACCACAGAATGAATTGAATAGAAAGTAATGCATTCAACTCAATGGAGTGTACAGTTCAATTTTGCTGATAACTACTATGTGCTGACATGATCTAAACATTGTTATCACTCTATCCATATGATTTAGAGTTGCCTGCAACCAATTTTATGAGTGTGCCTCCTATTCTCCAGAAGTTACTTTCAGTAACATTACATTCTCTACACAGTGGAACTTTAGCGTTTGCAGAAGTAAACCAAGTCAATGGCTGTTCCACTGTAAATGGTATCAGGTAGGTTAGTGAATTCACCTTGCATTGGAGTATTCCATGGCACTGAGCACTCTACATGCAAAATCTATACAGTTCCAAACCACCCAGAGTAGTTATGTACACAACCTTACCACAGAATGCATTGAATAGACAGTAATGCATTCAACTCAAAGGAGTGTACAGTTCAATTTTGCTGACACGTACTATGTGCTAACATGATCTAAACATTGTTAGCGCACTAACCATATGATTTAGAGTTCTCTGCAACCAATTTTATGAGTGTGCTACCTATGGTCCAGAAGTTACTTTCAGTAACATTACCTTCACTGCACAGTGGAACTTTAGCCTTTGCAGAAGTAAACCAAGTCAATGGCTGTTCCACTGTAAATGGTACCAGGTAGGTTAGTGAATTCAGCTTGCATTGGAGTATTCCATGGCACTGAGAACTCTACATGCATTATCTGTACAGTTCCAAACCACCCAGAGTAGTTATGTACACAACCTTACCACAGAATGAATTGAATAGAAAGGAATGCATTCAACTGAATGGAGTGTACAGTTCAATTTTGCTGATAACTACGATGTGCTGACATGATCTAAACATTGTTATCACACTATCCATATGATTTAGAGTTGTCTGCAACCAATTTTATGAGTGTGCTGCCTATTCTCCAGAAGTTACTTTCCGTAACATTACATTCTCTACACAGTGGAACTTTAGCCTTTGCAGAAGTAAACCAAGTCAATGGCTGTTCCACTGTAAATGGTACCAGGTAGGTTAGTGAATTCTACTTCTATTGGAGTATTCCATGGCCCTGAGCACTCTACATGCAAAATCTATACAGTTCCAAACCACGCAGAGTAGTTATGTACACAAACTTACCACAGAATGCATTGAATAGAAAGTAATGCATTCAACTCAAAGGAGTGTACAGTTCAATTTTGCTGATAACTACTATGTGCTGACATGATCTAAACATTGTTATCAGACTAACCATATGATTTAGAGTTGTCTGCAACCAATTTTATGAGTGTGCTACCTATTCTCCAGAAGTTACTTTCAGTAACATTACATTCTCTACACAGTGGAACTTTAGCCTTTGCAGAAGTAAACCAAGTCAATGGCTGTTCCACTGTAAATTGTACCAGGTAGGTTAGTGAATTCAGCTTGCATTGGAGTATTCCATGGCACTGAGAACTCTACATGCATTATCTGTACAGTTCGAAACCACCCAGAGTAGTTATTTTCACAACCTTACCACAGAATGAATTGAATACAAAGTAATGCATTCAACTCAATGGAGTGTACAGTTCAATTTTGCTGATAACTACTACGTGCTGACATGATCTAAACAGTGTTATCACACTAACCATATGATTTAGATTTGTCTGCAACCAATTTTATGAGTGTGCTACCTATTCTCCAGAAGTTACTTTCAGTAACATTACATTCTCCACACAGTGGAACTTTAGCCTTTGCAGAAGTAAATCAAGTCAATGGCTTTTCCACTGTAAATGGTACCAGGTATGTTAGTGAATTCACCTTGCATTGGAGTATTCCATGGCACTCAGCACTCTACATGCAAAATCTATACATTTCCAAACCACCCAGAGTAGTTATGTACACACCCTTACCTCAGAATGCATTGAATACAAAGTAATGCATTCAACTCAAAGGAGTGTACAGTTCAATTTTGCTGATACCTACTATGTGCTAACCTGATCTAAACATTGTTAGCGCACTAACCATATGATTTAGAGATGTCTGCAACCAATTTTATGAGTGTGCTACCTATGGTCCAGAAGTTACTTTCAGTAACATTACCTTCACTGCGCAGTTTAACTTTAGCCTTTGCAGAAGTAAACCACGTCAATGGCTGTTCCACTGTAAATGGTACCAGGTAGGTTAGTGAATTCTACTTCTATTGGAGTATTCCATGGCCCTGAGCACTCTACATGCAAAATCTATACAGTTCCAAACCACGCAGAGTAGTTATGTACACAAACTTACCACAGAATGCATTGAATAGAAAGTAATGCATTCAACTCAAAGGAGTGTACAGTTCAATTTTGCTGATAACTACTATGTGCTGACATGATCTAAACATTGTTATCAGACTAACCATATGATTTAGAGTTGTCTGCAACCAATTTTATGAGTGTGCTACCTATTCTCCAGAAGTTACTTTCAGTAACATTACATTCTCCACACAGTGGAACTTTAGCCTTTGCAGAAGTAAACCAGGTGAATGGCTTTTCCACTGTAAATGGTAACAGGTATGTTAGTGAATTCACCTTGCATTGGAGTATTCCATGGCACTGAGCACTCTACATGCAATATCTGTACAGTTCCAAACCACCCAGAGTAGTTATGTACACAACCTTACCACAGAATGAATTGAATAGAAAGGAATGCATTCAACTGAATGGAGTGTACAGTTCAATTTTGCTGATAACTACGATGTGCTGACATGATCTAAACATTGTTATCACACTATCCATATGATTTAGAGTTGTCTGCAACCAATTTTATGAGTGTGCTGCCTATTCTCCAGAAGTTACTTTCCGTAACATTACATTCTCTACACAGTGGAACTTTAGCCTTTGCAGAAGTAAACCAAGTCAATGGCTGTTCCACTGTAAATGGTACCAGGTAGGTTAGTGAATTCTACTTCTATTGGAGTATTCCATGGCCCTGAGCACTCTACATGCAAAATCTATACAGTTCCAAACCACGCAGAGTAGTTATGTACACAAACTTACCACAGAATGCATTGAATAGAAAGTAATGCATTCAACTCAAAGGAGTGTACAGTTCAATTTTGCTGATAACTACTATGTGCTGACATGATCTAAACATTGTTATCAGACTAACCATATGATTTAGAGTTGTCTGCAACCAATTTTATGAGTGTGCTACCTATTCTCCAGAAGTTACTTTCAGTAACATTACATTCTCCACACAGTGGAACGTTAGCCTTTGCAGAAGTAAACCAGGTGAATGGCTTTTCCACTGTAAATGGTAACAGGTATGTTAGTGAATTCACCTTGCATTGGAGTATTCCATGGCACTGAGCACTCTACATGCAATATCTGTACAGTTCCAAACCACCCAGAGTAGTTATGTACACAACCTTACCACAGAATGAATTGAATAGAAAGTAATGCATTCAACTCAATGGAGTGTACAGTTCAATTTTGCTGATAACTACTATGTGCTGACATGATCTAAACATTGTTATCATCCTATCCATATGATTTAGAGTTGCCTGCTACCAATTTTATGAGTGTGCCTCCTATTCTCCAGAAGTTACTTTCAGTAACATTACATTCTCTACACAGTGGAACTTTAGCGTTTGCAGAAGTAAACCAAGTCAATGGCTGTTCCACTGTAAATGGTACCAGGTATGTTAGTGAATTCACCTTGCATTGGAGTATTCCATGGCACTCAGCACTCTACATGCAAAATCTATACATTTCCAAACCACACAGAGTAGTTATGTACACACCCTTACCTCAGAATGCATTGAATACAAAGTAATGCATTCAACTCAAAGGAGTGTACAGTTCAATTTTGCTGATACCTACTATGTGCTAACCTGATCTAAACATTGTCAGCGCACTAACCATATGATTTAGAGATGTCTGCAACCAATTTTATGAGTGTGCTACCTATGGTCCAGAAGTTACTTTCAGTAACATTACCTTCACTGCGCAGTGTAACTTTAGCCTTTGCAGAAGTAAACCACGTCAATGGCTGTTCCACTGTAAATGGTACCAAGTAGGTTACTGAATTCAGCTTGCATTGGAGTATTCCATGGCACTGAGCACTCTACATGCAATACCTGTACAGTTCCAAACCACCCAGAGTAGTTATGTACACAACCTTACCACAGAATGCATTGAATAGAAAGTAATGCATTCAACTCAAAGGAGTGTACAGTTCAATTTTGCTGATAACTACTATGTGCTGACATGATCTAAACATTGTTATCAGACTAACCATATGATTTAGAGTTGTCTGCAACCAATTTTATGAGTGTGCTACCTATTCTCCAGAAGTTACTTTCAGTAACATTACATTCTCTACACAGTGGAACTTTAGCCTTTGCAGAAGTAAACCAAGTCAATGGCTGTTCCACTGTAAATTGTACCAGGTAGGTTAGTGAATTCAGCTTGCATTGGAGTATTCCATGGCACTGAGAACTCTACATGCATTATCTGTACAGTTCGAAACCACCCAGAGTAGTTATTTTCACAACCTTACCACAGAATGAATTGAATACAAAGTAATGCATTCAACTCAATGGAGTGTACAGTTCAATTTTGCTGATAACTACTACGTGCTGACATGATCTAAACAGTGTTATCACACTAACCATATGATTTAGATTTGTCTGCAACCAATTTTATGAGTGTGCTACCTATTCTCCAGAAGTTACTTTCAGTAACATTACATTCTCCACACAGTGGAACTTTAGCCTTTGCAGAAGTAAATCAAGTCAATGGCTTTTCCACTGTAAATGGTACCAGGTATGTTAGTGAATTCACCTTGCATTGGAGTATTCCATGGCACTCAGCACTCTACATGCAAAATCTATACATTTCCAAACCACCCAGAGTAGTTATGTACACACCCTTACCTCAGAATGCATTGAATACAAAGTAATGCATTCAACTCAAAGGAGTGTACAGTTCAATTTTGCTGATACCTACTATGTGCTAACCTGATCTAAACATTGTTAGCGCACTAACCATATGATTTAGAGATGTCTGCAACCAATTTTATGAGTGTGCTACCTATGGTCCAGAAGTTACTTTCAGTAACATTACCTTCACTGCGCAGTTTAACTTTAGCCTTTGCAGAAGTAAACCACGTCAATGGCTGTTCCACTGTAAATGGTACCAGGTAGGTTAGTGAATTCTACTTCTATTGGAGTATTCCATGGCCCTGAGCACTCTACATGCAAAATCTATACAGTTCCAAACCACGCAGAGTAGTTATGTACACAAACTTACCACAGAATGCATTGAATAGAAAGTAATGCATTCAACTCAAAGGAGTGTACAGTTCAATTTTGCTGATAACTACTATGTGCTGACATGATCTAAACATTGTTATCAGACTAACCATATGATTTAGAGTTGTCTGCAACCAATTTTATGAGTGTGCTACCTATTCTCCAGAAGTTACTTTCAGTAACATTACATTCTCCACACAGTGGAACTTTAGCCTTTGCAGAAGTAAACCAGGTGAATGGCTTTTCCACTGTAAATGGTAACAGGTATGTTAGTGAATTCACCTTGCATTGGAGTATTCCATGGCACTGAGCACTCTACATGCAATATCTGTACAGTTCCAAACCACCCAGAGTAGTTATGTACACAACCTTACCACAGAATGAATTGAATAGAAAGGAATGCATTCAACTGAATGGAGTGTACAGTTCAATTTTGCTGATAACTACGATGTGCTGACATGATCTAAACATTGTTATCACACTATCCATATGATTTAGAGTTGTCTGCAACCAATTTTATGAGTGTGCTGCCTATTCTCCAGAAGTTACTTTCCGTAACATTACATTCTCTACACAGTGGAACTTTAGCCTTTGCAGAAGTAAACCAAGTCAATGGCTGTTCCACTGTAAATGGTACCAGGTAGGTTAGTGAATTCTACTTCTATTGGAGTATTCCATGGCCCTGAGCACTCTACATGCAAAATCTATACAGTTCCAAACCACGCAGAGTAGTTATGTACACAAACTTACCACAGAATGCATTGAATAGAAAGTAATGCATTCAACTCAAAGGAGTGTACAGTTCAATTTTGCTGATAACTACTATGTGCTGACATGATCTAAACATTGTTATCAGACTAACCATATGATTTAGAGTTGTCTGCAACCAATTTTATGAGTGTGCTACCTATTCTCCAGAAGTTACTTTCAGTAACATTACATTCTCCACACAGTGGAACGTTAGCCTTTGCAGAAGTAAACCAGGTGAATGGCTTTTCCACTGTAAATGGTAACAGGTATGTTAGTGAATTCACCTTGCATTGGAGTATTCCATGGCACTGAGCACTCTACATGCAATATCTGTACAGTTCCAAACCACCCAGAGTAGTTATGTACACAACCTTACCACAGAATGAATTGAATAGAAAGTAATGCATTCAACTCAATGGAGTGTACAGTTCAATTTTGCTGATAACTACTATGTGCTGACATGATCTAAACATTGTTATCATCCTATCCATATGATTTAGAGTTGCCTGCTACCAATTTTATGAGTGTGCCTCCTATTCTCCAGAAGTTACTTTCAGTAACATTACATTCTCTACACAGTGGAACTTTAGCGTTTGCAGAAGTAAACCAAGTCAATGGCTGTTCCACTGTAAATGGTACCAGGTATGTTAGTGAATTCACCTTGCATTGGAGTATTCCATGGCACTCAGCACTCTACATGCAAAATCTATACATTTCCAAACCACACAGAGTAGTTATGTACACACCCTTACCTCAGAATGCATTGAATACAAAGTAATGCATTCAACTCAAAGGAGTGTACAGTTCAATTTTGCTGATACCTACTATGTGCTAACCTGATCTAAACATTGTCAGCGCACTAACCATATGATTTAGAGATGTCTGCAACCAATTTTATGAGTGTGCTACCTATGGTCCAGAAGTTACTTTCAGTAACATTACCTTCACTGCGCAGTGTAACTTTAGCCTTTGCAGAAGTAAACCACGTCAATGGCTGTTCCACTGTAAATGGTACCAAGTAGGTTACTGAATTCAGCTTGCATTGGAGTATTCCATGGCACTGAGCACTCTACATGCAATACCTGTACAGTTCCAAACCACCCAGAGTAGTTATGTACACAACCTTACCACAGAATGAATTGAATTCAAAGTAATGCATTCAAATCAATGGAGTGTACTGTTCAATTTTGCTGATAACTACTATGTGCTGACAAGATGTAAACATTGTTATCAGACTAACCATATGATTTAGAGTTGTCTGCAACCAGTTTTATGAGTGTGCTACCTATGCAGCAGAAGTTACTTTCAGTAACATTACCTTCTCTACACAGTGGAACTTTAGCCTTTGCAGAAGAAAACCAAGTCAATGGCTTTTCCACTGTAAATGGTACCAGGTATGTAAGTGAAATCACCTTGCATTGGAGTATTCTATGGCACTGAGAACTCTACATGCATTATCTGTACAGTTCCAAACCACCCAGAGTAGTTATGTACACAACCTTACCACAGAATGAATTGAATAGAAAGTAATGCATTCAACTCAATGGAGTGTACAGTTCAATTTTGCTGATAACTACTACGTGCTGACATGATCTAAACATTGTTATCACACTAACCATATGATTTAGATTTGTCTGCAACCAATTTTATGAGTGTGCTACCTATTCTCCAGAAGTTACTTTCAGTAACATTACATTCTCCACACAGTGGAACTTTAGCCTTTGCAGAAGTAAACCAGGTCAATGGCTGTACCACTGTAAATGGTACCAGGTATGTTAGTGAATTCACCTTGCATTGGAGTATTCCATGGCACTGAGCACTCTACATGCAAAATCTATACATTTCCAAACCACCCAGAGTAGTTATGTACACACCCTTACCTCAGAATGCATTGAATACAAAGTAATGCATTCAACTCAAAGGAGTGTACAGTTCAATTTTGCTGATACCTACTATGTGCTAACCTGATCTAAACATTGTTAGCGCACTAACCATATGATTTAAAGTTGTCTGCAACCAATTTTATGAGTGTGCTACCTATGGTCCAGAAGTTACTTTCAGTAACATTACCTTCACTGCACAGTGTAACTTTAGCCTTTACAGAAGTAAACCACGTCAATGGCTGTTCCACTGTAAATGGTACCAAGTAGGTTACTGAATTCAGCTTGCATTGGAGTATTCCATGGCACTGAGCACTCTACATGCAATACCTGTACAGTTCCAAACCACCCAGAGTAGTTATGTACACAACCTTACCACAGAATGAATTGAATAGAAAGTAATGCATTCAACTCAATGGAGTGTACAGTTCAATTTTGCTGATAACTACTATGTGCTGACATGATCTAAACATTGTTATCACACTAACCATATGATTTAGAGTTGTCTGCAACCAATTTTATGAGTGTGCTACCTATTCTCCAGAAGTTACTTTCAGTAACATTACATTCTCTACACAGTGGAACTTTAGCCTTTGCAGAAGTAAACCAAGTCAATGGCTGTTCCACTGTAAATGGTACCAGGTAGGTTACTGAATTCAGCTTGCGTTGGAGTATTCCATGGCACTGAGCACTCTACATGCAAAATCTTTTCAGTTCCAAACCACCCAGAGTAGTTATGTACACAACTTACCACAGAATGCATTGAATACAAATTAATGCTTTCAAATCAATGGAGTGTACAGTTCAATTTTGCTGATAACTACTATGTGCTAAAATGATCTAAACATTGTTAGCGCACTAACCATATGATTTAGAGTTGTCTGCAACCAATTTTATGAGGGTGCTACCTATGGTCCAGAAGTTACTTTCAGTAGCATTACATTCTCTACACAGTGGAACTTTAGCCTTTGCAGAAGTAAACCAAGTCAATGGCTGTTCCACTGTAAATGGTACCAGGTAGGTTAGTGAATTCCACTTCTATTGGAGTATTCCATGGCACTGAGCACTCTACATGCAAAATCTATACAGTTCCAAACCACCCAGAGTAGTTATGTACACAAACTTACCACAGAATGCATTGAATAGAAAGTAATGCATTCAACTCAAAGGAGTGTACAGTTCAATTTTGCTGATACCTACTATGTGCTAACATGATCTAAACATTGTTATCACACTAACCATATGATTTAGAGTTGTCTGCAACCAATTTTATGAGTGTGCTACCTATTCTCCAGAAGTTACTTTCAGTAACATTACATTCTCTACACAGGGGAACTTTAGCCTTTGCAGAAGAAAACCAAGTCAATGGCTGTTCCACTGTAAATGGTACCAAGTAGGTTACTGAATTCAGCTTGCATTAGAGTATTCCATGGCACTGAGCACTCTACATGCAATATATTTTCAGTTCCAAACCACCAAGAGTAGTTATGTACACAACTTACCACAGAAAGCATTGAATACAAAGTAATGCATTCAAATCAATGGAGTGTACAGTTCAATTTTGCTGATAACTACAATGTGCTGACATGATGTAAACATTGTTAGCACACTATCCATATGATTTAGAGTTGACTGCAACCAATTTTATTAGTGTGCTACCTATGCAGCAGAAGTTTCAGTAACATTACCTTCTCTACACAGTGGAACTTTAGCCTTTGCAGAAGAAAACCAAGTCAATGGCTGTTCCACTGTAAATGGTACCAAGTAGGTTACTGAATTCAGCTTGCATTGGAGTATTCCATGGCACTGAGCACTCTACATGCAATATCTGTACAGTTCCAAACCACCCAGAGTAGTTATGTACACAACCTTACCACAGAATGAATTGAATAGAAAGTAATGCATTCAACTGAATGGAGTGTACAGTTCAATTTTGCTGATAACTACGATGTGCTGACATGATCTAAACATTGTTAGTGGACTAACCATATGATTTAGAGTAGTCTGCAACCAATTTTATGAGTGTGCTACCTATGGTCCAGAAGTTACTTTCAGGAACATTACCTTCACTGCACAGTGGAACTTTTTCCTTTGCAGAAGTAAACCAGGACCATGGCTGTTCCACTGTAAATGGTACCAGGTATGTTAGTGAATTCATCTTGCATTGGAGTTTTCCATGGCACTGAGCACTCTACATGAAAAATCTATACAGTTCCAAACCACCCAGAGTAGTTATGTACACAACCTTACCACAGAATGAATTGAATAGAAAGTAATGCATTCAACTCAATGGAGTGTACAGTTCAATTTTGCTGATAACTATGATGTGCTGACATGATCTAAACATTGTTATCACACTAACCATATGATTTAGAGTTGTCTGCAACCAATTTTCTGAGTGTGCTACCTATTCTCCAGAAGTTACTTTCAGTAACATTACATTCTCTACACAGTGGAACTTTAGCCTTTGCAGAAGTAAACCAAGTCAATGGCTGTTCCACTGTAAATGGTACCAGGTAGGTTAGTGAATTCTACTTCTATTGGAGTATTCCATGGCACTGAGCACTCTACATGCAAAATCTATACAGTTCCAAACCACGCAGTGTAGTTATGTACACAACCTTACCACAGATTGCATTGAATAGAAAGTAATGCATTCAACTCAAAGGAGTGTACAGTTCAATTTTGCTGATAACTACTATGTGCTGACATGACCTAAACATTGTTATCAGACTAACAATATGATTTAAAGTTGTCTGCAAACAATTTTATGAGTGTGCTACCTATGGTCCAGAAGTTACTTTCAGTAACATTACCTTCACTGCACAGTGGAACTTTAGCATTTGCAGAAGTAAACCAAGTCAATGGCTGTTCCACTGTAAATGGTACCAGGTAGGTTAGTGAATTCAGCTTGCATTGGAGTATTCTATGGCACTGAGAACTCTACATGCATTATCTGTACAGTTCCAAACCACCCAGAGTAGTTATGTTCACAACCTTACCACAGAATGAATTGAATTGAAAGTAATGCATTCAACTCAATGGAGTGTACAGTTCAATTTTGCTGATAACTACTACGTGCTGACATGATCTAAACATTGTTATCACACTAACCATATGATTTAGATTTGTCTGCAACCAATTTTATGAGTGTGCTACCTATTCTCCAGAAGTTACTTTCAGTAACATTACATTCTCTACACAGTGGAACTTTAGCCTTTGCAGAAGTAAACCAAGTCAATGGCTGTTCCACTGTAAATGGTACCAGGTAGGTTACTGAATTCAGCTTGTGTTGGTGTATTCCATGGCACTGAGCACTCTACATGCAAAATCTATACATTTCCAAACCACCCAGAGTAGTTATGTACACAACCTTACCACAGAATGAATTGAATAGAAAGTAATGCATTCAACTGAATGGAGTGTACAGTTCAATTTTGCTGATAACTACTATGTGCTGACATGATCTAAACATTGTTATCACACTATCCATATGATTTATAGTTGTCTGCAACAAATTTTATGAGTGTGCTACCTATTATCCAGAAGTTACTTTCAGTAACATTACATTCTCTACACAGTGGAACTTTAGCCTTTGCAGAAGTAAACCAACTCAATGGCTGTTCCACTGTAAATGGTACCAGGTATGTTAGTGAATTCATCTTGCATTGGAGTTTTCCATGGCACTGAGCACTCTACATGAAAAATCTATACAGTTCCAAACCACCCAGAGTAGTTATGTACACAACCTTACCACAGAATGAATTGAATAGAAAGTAATGCATTCAACTCAATGGAGTGTACAGTTCAATTTTGCTGATAACTATGATGTGCTGACATGATCTAAACATTGTTATCACACTAACCATATGATTTAGAGTTGTCTGCAACCAATTTTCTGAGTGTGCTACCTATTCTCCAGAAGTTACTTTCAGTAACATTACATTCTCTACACAGTGGAACTTTAGCCTTTGCAGAAGTAAACCAAGTCAATGGCTGTTCCACTGTAAATGGTACCAGGTAGGTTAGTGAATTCTACTTCTATTGGAGTATTCCATGGCACTGAGCACTCTACATGCAAAATCTATACAGTTCCAAACCACGCAGAGTAGTTATGTACACAACCTTACCACAGATTGCATTGAATAGAAAGTAATGCATTCAACTCAAAGGAGTGTACAGTTCAATTTTGCTGATAACTACTATGTGCTGACATGACCTAAACATTGTTATCAGACTAACAATATGATTTAAAGTTGTCTGCAAACAATTTTATGAGTGTGCTACCTATGGTCCAGAAGTTACTTTCAGTAACATTACCTTCACTGCACAGTGGAACTTTAGCATTTGCAGAAGTAAACCAAGTCAATGGCTGTTCCACTGTAAATGGTACCAGGTAGGTTAGTGAATTCAGCTTGCATTGGAGTATTCTATGGCACTGAGAACTCTACATGCATTATCTGTACAGTTCCAAACCACCCAGAGTAGTTATGTTCACAACCTTACCACAGAATGAATTGAATTGAAAGTAATGCATTCAACTCAATGGAGTGTACAGTTCAATTTTGCTGATAACTACTACGTGCTGACATGATCTAAACATTGTTATCACACTAACCATATGATTTAGATTTGTCTGCAACCAATTTTATGAGTGTGCTACCTATTCTCCAGAAGTTACTTTCAGTAACATTACATTCTCTACACAGTGGAACTTTAGCCTTTGCAGAAGTAAACCAAGTCAATGGCTGTTCCACTGTAAATGGTACCAGGTAGGTTACTGAATTCAGCTTGTGTTGGTGTATTCCATGGCACTGAGCACTCTACATGCAAAATCTATACATTTCCAAACCACCCAGAGTAGTTATGTACACAACCTTACCACAGAATGAATTGAATAGAAAGTAATGCATTCAACTGAATGGAGTGTACAGTTCAATTTTGCTGATAACTACTATGTGCTGACATGATCTAAACATTGTTATCACACTATCCATATGATTTATAGTTGTCTGCAACAAATTTTATGAGTGTGCTACCTATTATCCAGAAGTTACTTTCAGTAACATTACATTCTCTACACAGTGGAACTTTAGCCTTTGCAGAAGTAAACCAACTCAATGGCTGTTCCACTGTAAATGGTACCAGGTATGTTAGTGAATTCACCTTGCATTGGAGTATTCCATGGCACTCAGCACTCTACATGCAAAATCTATACATTTCCAAACCACCCAGAGTAGTTATGTACACACCCTTACCTCAGAATGCATTGAATACAAAGTAATGCATTCAACTCAAAGGAGTGTACAGTTCAATTTTGCTGATACCTACTATGTGCTAACCTGATCTAAACATTGTTAGCGCACTAACCATATGATTTAGAGATGTCTGCAACCAATTTTATGAGTGTGCTACCTATGGTCCAGAAGTTACTTTCAGTAACATTACCTTCACTGCGCAGTGTAACTTTAGCCTTTGCAGAAGTAAACCACGTCAATGGCTGTTCCACTGTAAATGGTACCAGGTAGATTAGTGAATTCAGCTTGCATTGGAGTATTCCATGGCACTGAGAACTCTACATGCATTATCTGTACAGTTCCAAACCACCCAGAGTAGTTATGTACACAACCTTACCACAGAATGAATTGAATAGAAAGGAATGCATTCAACTGAATGGAGTGTACAGTTCAATTTTGCTGATAACTACGATGTGCTGACATGATCTAAACATTGTTATCACACTATCCATATGATTTAGAGTTGTCTGCAACCAATTTTATGAGTGTGCTGCCTATTCTCCAGAAGTTACTTTCCGTAACATTACATTCTCTACACAGTGGAACTTTAGCCTTTGCAGAAGTAAACCAAGTCAATGGTTGTTCCACTGTAAATGGTACCAGGTAGGTTAGTGAATTCTACTTCTATTGGAGTATTCCATGGCCCTGAGCACTCTACATGCAAAATCTATACAGTTCCAAACCACGCAGAGTAGTTATGTACACAAACTTACCACAGAATGCATTGAATAGAAAGTAATGCATTCAACTCAAAGGAGTGTACAGTTCAATTTTGCTGATAACTACTATGTGCTGACATGATCTAAACATTGTTATCAGACTAACCATATGATTTAGAGTTGTCTGCAACCAATTTTATGAGTGTGCTACCTATTCTCCAGAAGTTACTTTCAGTAACATTACATTCTCCACACAGTGGAACTTTAGCCTTTGCAGAAGTAAACCAGGTGAATGGCTTTTCCACTGTAAATGGTAACAGGTATGTTAGTGAATTCACCTTGCATTGGAGTATTCCATGGCACTGAGCACTCTACATGCAATATCTGTACAGTTCCAAACCACCCAGAGTAGTTATGTACACAACCTTACCACAGAATGAATTGAATAGAAAGTAATGCATTCAACTCAATGGAGTGTACAGTTCAATTTTGCTGATAACTACTATGTGCTGACATGATCTAAACATTGTTATCATCCTATCCATATGATTTAGAGTTGCCTGCAACCAATTTTATGAGTGTGCCTCCTATTCTCCAGAAGTTACTTTCAGTAACATTACATTCTCTACACAGTGGAACTTTAGCGTTTGCAGAAGTAAACCAAGTCAATGGCTGTTCCACTGTAAATGGTACCAGGTATGTTAGTGAATTCACCTTGCATTGGAGTATTCCATGGCACTCAGCACTCTACATGCAAAATCTATACATTTCCAAACCACACAGAGTAGTTATGTACACACCCTTACCTCAGAATGCATTGAATACAAAGTAATGCATTCAACTCAAAGGAGTGTACAGTTCAATTTTGCTGATACCTACTATGTGCTAACCTGATCTAAACATTGTCAGCGCACTAACCATATGATTTAGAGATGTCTGCAACCAATTTTATGAGTGTGCTACCTATGGTCCAGAAGTTACTTTCAGTAACATTACCTTCACTGCGCAGTGTAACTTTAGCCTTTGCAGAAGTAAACCACGTCAATGGCTGTTCCACTGTAAATGGTACCAAGTAGGTTACTGAATTCAGCTTGCATTGGAGTATTCCATGGCACTGAGCACTCTACATGCAATACCTGTACAGTTCCAAACCACCCAGAGTAGTTATGTACACAACCTTACCACAGAATGAATTGAATTCAAAGTAATGCATTCAAATCAATGGAGTGTACTGTTCAATTTTGCTGATAACTACTATGTGCTGACAAGATGTAAACATTGTTATCAGACTAACCATATGATTTAGAGTTGTCTGCAACCAGTTTTATGAGTGTGCTACCTATGCAGCAGAAGTTACTTTCAGGAACATTACCTTCTCTACACAGTGGAACTTTAGCCTTTGCAGAAGAAAACCAAGTCAATGGCTTTTCCACTGTAAATGGTACCAGGTATGTAAGTGAAATCACCTTGCATTGGAGTATTCTATGGCACTGAGAACTCTACATGCATTATCTGTACAGTTCCAAACCACCCAGAGTAGTTATGTACACAACCTTACCACAGAATGAATTGAATAGAAAGTAATGCATTCAACTCAATGGAGTGTACAGTTCAATTTTGCTGATAACTACTACGTGCTGACATGATCTAAACATTGTTATCACACTAACCATATGATTTAGATTTGTCTGCAACCAATTTTATGAGTGTGCTACCTATTCTCCAGAAGTTACTTTCAGTAACATTACATTCTCCACACAGTGGAACTTTAGCCTTTGCAGAAGTAAACCAGGTCAATGGCTGTACCACTGTAAATGGTACCAGGTATGTTAGTGAATTCACCTTGCATTGGAGTATTCCATGGCACTGAGCACTCTACATGCAAAATCTATACATTTCCAAACCACCCAGAGTAGTTATGTACACACCCTTACCTCAGAATGCATTGAATACAAAGTAATGCATTCAACTCAAAGGAGTGTACAGTTCAATTTTGCTGATACCTACTATGTGCTAACCTGATCTAAACATTGTTAGCGCACTAACCATATGATTTAAAGTTGTCTGCAACCAATTTTATGAGTGTGCTACCTATGGTCCAGAAGTTACTTTCAGTAACATTACCTTCACTGCACAGTGTAACTTTAGCCTTTACAGAAGTAAACCACGTCAATGGCTGTTCCACTGTAAATGGTACCAAGTAGGTTACTGAATTCAGCTTGCATTGGAGTATTCCATGGCACTGAGCACTCTACATGCAATACCTGTACAGTTCCAAACCACCCAGAGTAGTTATGTACACAACCTTACCACAGAATGAATTGAATAGAAAGTAATGCATTCAACTCAATGGAGTGTACAGTTCAATTTTGCTGATAACTACTATGTGCTGACATGATCTAAACATTGTTATCACACTAACCATATGATTTAGAGTTGTCTGCAACCAATTTTATGAGTGTGCTACCTATTCTCCAGAAGTTACTTTCAGTAACATTACATTCTCTACACAGTGGAACTTTAGCCTTTGCAGAAGTAAACCAAGTCAATGGCTGTTCCACTGTAAATGGTACCAGGTAGGTTACTGAATTCAGCTTGCGTTGGAGTATTCCATGGCACTGAGCACTCTACATGCAAAATCTTTTCAGTTCCAAACCACCCAGAGTAGTTATGTACACAACTTACCACAGAATGCATTGAATACAAATTAATGCTTTCAAATCAATGGAGTGTACAGTTCAATTTTGCTGATAACTACTATGTGCTAAAATGATCTAAACATTGTTAGCGCACTAACCATATGATTTAGAGTTGTCTGCAACCAATTTTATGAGGGTGCTACCTATGGTCCAGAAGTTACTTTCAGTAGCATTACATTCTCTACACAGTGGAACTTTAGCCTTTGCAGAAGTAAACCAAGTCAATGGCTGTTCCACTGTAAATGGTACCAGGTAGGTTAGTGAATTCCACTTCTATTGGAGTATTCCATGGCACTGAGCACTCTACATGCAAAATCTATACAGTTCCAAACCACCCAGAGTAGTTATGTACACAAACTTACCACAGAATGCATTGAATAGAAAGTAATGCATTCAACTCAAAGGAGTGTACAGTTCAATTTTGCTGATACCTACTATGTGCTAACATGATCTAAACATTGTTATCACACTAACCATATGATTTAGAGTTGTCTGCAACCAATTTTATGAGTGTGCTACCTATTCTCCAGAAGTTACTTTCAGTAACATTACATTCTCTACACAGGGGAACTTTAGCCTTTGCAGAAGTAAACCAAGTGAATGGCTGTTCCACTGTAAATGCTACCAGGTAGGTTACTGAATTCAGCTTGCGTTGGAGTACTCCATGGCACTGAGCACTCTACATGCAATATATTTTCAGTTCCAAACCACCCAGAGTAGTTATGTACACAACTTACCACAGAATGCATTGAATACAAAGTAATGCATTCAAATCAATGGAGTGTACAGTTCAATTTTGCTGATAACTACTATGTGCTGACATGATGTAAACATTGTTAGCACACTATCCATATGATTTAGAGTTGTCTGCAACAAATTTTATTAGTGTGCTACCTATGCAGCAGAAGTTTCAATTACATTACCTTCTCTACACAGTGGAACTTTAGCCTTTGCAGAAGAAAACCAAGTCAATGGCTGTTCCACTGTAAATGGTACCAAGTAGGTTACTGAATTCAGCTTGCATTAGAGTATTCCATGGCACTGAGCACTCTACATGCAATATATTTTCAGTTCCAAACCACCAAGAGTAGTTATGTACACAACTTACCACAGAAAGCATTGAATACAAAGTAATGCATTCAAATCAATGGAGTGTACAGTTCAATTTTGCTGATAACTACAATGTGCTGACATGATGTAAACATTGTTAGCACACTATCCATATGATTTAGAGTTGACTGCAACCAATTTTATTAGTGTGCTACCTATGCAGCAGAAGTTTCAGTAACATTACCTTCTCTACACAGTGGAACTTTAGCCTTTGCAGAAGAAAACCAAGTCAATGGCTGTTCCACTGTAAATGGTACCAAGTAGGTTACTGAATTCAGCTTGCATTGGAGTATTCCATGGCACTGAGCACTCTACATGCAATATCTGTACAGTTCCAAACCACCCAGAGTAGTTATGTACACAACCTTACCACAGAATGAATTGAATAGAAAGTAATGCATTCAACTGAATGGAGTGTACAGTTCAATTTTGCTGATAACTACGATGTGCTGACATGATCTAAACATTGTTAGTGGACTAACCATATGATTTAGAGTAGTCTGCAACCAATTTTATGAGTGTGCTACCTATGGTCCAGAAGTTACTTTCAGGAACATTACCTTCACTGCACAGTGGAACTTTTTCCTTTGCAGAAGTAAACCAGGACCATGGCTGTTCCACTGCAAATGGTACCAGGTATGTTAGTGAATTCATCTTGCATTGGAGTTTTCCATGGCACTGAGCACTCTACATGAAAAATCTATACAGTTCCAAACCACCCAGAGTAGTTATGTACACAACCTAACCACAGAATGAATTGAATAGAAAGTAATGCATTCAACTGAATGGAGTGTACAGTTCAATTTTGCTGATAACTATGATGTGCTGACATGATCTAAACATTGTTATCACACTAACCATATGATTTAGAGTTGTCTGCAACCAATTTTCTGAGTGTGCTACCTATTCTCCAGAAGTTACTTTCAGTAACATTACATTCTCTACACAGTGGAACTTTAGCCTTTGCAGAAGTAAACCAAGTCAATGGCTGTTCCACTGTAAATGGTACCAGGTAGGTTAGTGAATTCTACTTCTATTGGAGTATTCCATGGCACTGAGCACTCTACATGCAAAATCTATACAGTTCCAAACCACGCAGAGTAGTTATGTACACAACCTTACCACAGACTGCATTGAATAGAAAGTAATGCATTCAACTCAAAGGAGTGTACAGTTCAATTTTGCTGATAACTACTATGTGCTGACATGACCTAAACATTGTTATCAGACTAACAATATGATTTAAAGTTGTCTGCAAACAATTTTATGAGTGTGCTACCTATGGTCCAGAAGTTACTTTCAGTAACATTACCTTCACTGCACAGTGGAACTTTAGCATTTGCAGAAGTAAACCAAGTCAATGGCTGTTCCACTGTAAATGGTACCAGGTAGGTTAGTGAATTCAGCTTGCATTGGAGTATTCTATGGCACTGAGAACTCTACATGCATTATCTGTACAGTTCCAAACCACCCAGAGTAGTTATGTTCACAACCTTACCACAGAATGAATTGAATTGAAAGTAATGCATTCAACTCAATGGAGTGTACAGTTCAATTTTGCTGATAACTACTACGTGCTGACATGATCTAAACATTGTTATCACACTAACCATATGATTTAGATTTGTCTGCAACCAATTTTATGAGTGTGCTACCTATTCTCCAGAAGTTACTTTCAGTAACATTACATTCTCTACACAGTGGAACTTTAGCCTTTGCAGAAGTAAACCAAGTCAATGGCTGTTCCACTGTAAATGGTACCAGGTAGGTTACTGAATTCAGCTTGTGTTGGTGTATTCCATGGCACTGAGCACTCTACATGCAAAATCTATACATTTCCAAACCACCCAGAGTAGTTATGTACACAACCTTACCACAGAATGAATTGAATAGAAAGTAATGCATTCAACTGAATGGAGTGTACAGTTCAATTTTGCTGATAACTACTATCTGCTGACATGATCTAAACATTGTTATCACACTATCCATATGATTTATAGTTGTCTGCAACAAATTTTATGAGTGTGCTACCTATTATCCAGAAGTTACTTTCAGTAACATTACATTCTCTACACAGTGGAACTTTAGACTTTGCAGAAGTAAACCAACTCAATGGCTGTTCCACTGTAAATGGTACCAGGTAGGTTAGTGAATTCACCTTGCATTGGAGTATTCCATGGCACTGAGCACTCCACATGCAAAATCTATACATTTCCAAACCACCCAGAGTAGTTATGTACACAACCTTACCACATAATGAATTGAATAGAAAGTAATGCATTCAACTGAATGGAGTGTACAGTTCAATTTTGCTGATAACTACTATGTGCTGACATGATCTAAACATTGTTATCACACTAACCATATGATTTAGAGTTGTCTGCAACCAATTTTATGAGTGTGCTACCTATTCTCCAGAAGTTACTTTCAGTAACATTACATTCTCTACACAGGGGAACTTTAGCCTTTGCAGAAGTAAACCAAGTGAATGGCTGTTCCACTGTAAATGCTACCAGGTAGGTTACTGAATTCAGCTTGCGTTGGAGTATTCCATGGCACTGAGCACTCTACATGCAATATATTTTCAGTTCCAAACCACCCAGAGTAGTTATGTACACAACTTACCACAGAATGCATTGAATACAAAGTAATGCATTCAAATCAATGGAGTGAACAGTTCAATTTTGCTGATAACTACTATGTGCTGACATGATGTAAACATTGTTAGCACACTATCTATATGATTTAGAGTTGTCTGCAACAAATTTTATTAGTGTGCTACCTATGCAGCAGAAGTTTCAGTTACATTACCTTCTCTACACAGTGGAATTTTAGCCTTTGCAGAAGAAAACCAAGTCAATGGCTGTTCCACTGTAAATGGTACCAAGTAGGTTACTGAATTCAGCTTGCATTAGAGTATTCCATGGCACTGAGCACTCTACATGCAATATATTTTCAGTTCCAAACCACCAAGAGTAGTTATGTACACAACTTACCACAGAAAGCATTGAATACAAAGTAATGCATTCAAATCAATGGAGTGTACAGTTCAATTTTGCTGATAACTACAATGTGCTGACATGATGTAAACATTGTTAGCACACTATCCATATGATTTAGAGTTGACTGCAACAAATTTTATTAGTGTGCTACCTATGCAGCAGAAGTTTCAGTAACATTACCTTCTCTACACAGTGGAACTTTAGCCTTTGCAGAAGAAAACCAAGTCAATGGCTGTTCCACTGTAAATGGTACCAAGTAGGTTACTGAATTCAGCTTGCATTGGAGTATTCCATGGCACTGAGCACTCTACATGCAATATCTGTACAGTTCCAAACCACCCAGAGTAGTTATGTACACAACCTTACCACAGAATGAATTGAATAGAAAGTAATGCATTCAACTGAATGGAGTGTACAGTTAAATTTTGCTGATAACTACGATGTGCTGACATGATCTAAACATTGTTAGTGGACTAACCATATGATTTAGAGTAGTCTGCAACCAATTTTATGAGTGTGCTACCTATGGTCCAGAAGTTACTTTCAGGAACATTACCTTCACTGCACAGTGGAACTTTTTCCTTTGCAGAAGTAAACCAGGACCATGGCTGTTCCACTGTAAATGGTACCAGGTATGTTAGTGAATTCATCTTGCATTGGAGTTTCCCATGGCACTGAGCACTCTACATGAAAAATCTATACAGTTCCAAACCACCCAGAGTAGTTATGTACACAACCTTACCACAGAATGAATTGAATAGAAAGTAATGCATTCAACTGAATGGAGTGTACAGTTCAATTTTGCTGATAACTATGATGTGCTGACATGATCTAAACATTGTTATCACACTAACCATATGATTTAGAGTTGTCTGCAACCAATTTTCTGAGTGTGCTACCTATTCTCCAGAAGTTACTTTCAGTAACATTACATTCTCTACACAGTGGAACTTTAGCCTTTGCAGAAGTAAACCAAGTCAATGGCTGTTCCACTGTAAATGGTACCAGGTAGGTTAGTGAATTCTACTTCTATTGGAGTATACCATGGCACTGAGCACTCTACATGCAAAATCTATACAGTTCCAAACCACGCAGAGTAGTTATGTACACAACCTTACCACAGATTGCATTGAATAGAAAGTAATGCATTCAACTCAAAGGAGTGTACAGTTCAATTTTGCTGATAACTACTATGTGCTGACATGACCTAAACATTGTTATCAGACTAACAATATGATTTAAAGTTGTCTGCAACCAATTTTATGAGTGTGCTACCTATGGTCCAGAAGTTACTTTCAGTAACATTACCTTCACTGCACAGTGGAACTTTAGCATTTGCAGAAGTAAACCAAGTCAATGGCTGTTCCACTGTAAATGGTACCAGGTAGGTTAGTGAATTCAGCTTGCATTGGAGTATTCTATGGCACTGAGAACTCTACATGCATTATCTGTACAGTTCCAAACCACCCAGAGTAGTTATGTTCACAACTTTACCACAGAATGAATTGAATTGAAAGTAATGCATTCAACTCAATGGAGTGTACAGTTCAATTTTGCTGATAACTACTACGTGCTGACATGATCTAAACATTGTTATCACACTAACCATATGATTTATAGTTGTCTGCAACAAATTTTATGAGTGTGCTACCTATTATCCAGAAGTTACTTTCAGTAACATTACATTCTCTACACAGTGGAACTTTAGCCTTTGCAGAAGTAAACCAACTCAATGGCTGTTCCACTGTAAATGGTACCAGGTAGGTTAGTGAATTCACCTTGCATTGGAGTATTCCATGGCACTGAGCACTCCACATGCAAAATCTATACATTTCCAAACCACCCAGAGTAGTTATGTACACAAACATACCACATAATGAATTGAATAGAAAGTAATGCATTCAACTGAATGGAGTGTACAGTTCAATTTTGCTGATAACTACTATGTGCTGACATGATCTAAACATTGTTATCCCACTATCCATATGATTTATAGTTGTCTGCAACCAATTTTATGAGTGTGCTAACTATTCTCCAGAAGTTACTTTCAGTAACATTACATTCTCTACACAGTGGAACTTTAGCGTTTGCAGAAGTTAACAAAGTCAATGGCTGTTCCACTGTAAATGGTACCAGGTAGGTTAGTGAATTCTACTTCTATTGGAGTATTCCATGGCACTGAGCACTCTACATGCAAAATCTATACAGTTCCAAACCACCCAGAGTAGTTATGTACACAAACTTACCACAGAATGCATTGAATAGAAAGTAATGCATTCAACTCAAAGGAGTGTACAGTTCAATTTTGCTGATACCTACTATGTGCTAACATGATCTAAACATTGTTATCACACTAACCATATGATTTAGAGTTGTCTGCAACCAATTTTATGAGTGTGCTACCTATTCTCCAGAAGTTACTTTCAGTAACATTACATTCTCTACACAGGGGAACTTTAGCCTTTGCAGAAGTAAACCAAGTGAATGGCTGTTCCACTGTAAATGCTACCAGGTAGGTTACTGAATTCAGCTTGCGTTGGAGTATTCCATGGCACTGAGCACTCTACATGCAATATATTTTCAGTTCCAAACCACCCAGAGTAGTTATGTACACAACTTACCACAGAATGCATTGAATACAAAGTAATGCATTCAAATCAATGGAGTGTACAGTTCAATTTTGCTGATAACTACTATGTGCTGACATGATGTAAACATTGTTAGCACACTATCCATATGATTTAGAGTTGTCTGCAACAAATTTTATTAGTGTGCTACCTATGCAGCAGAAGTTTCAGTTACATTACCTTCTCTACACAGTGGAACTTTAGCCTTTGCAGAAGAAAACCAAGTCAATGGCTGTTCCATTGTAAATGGTACCAAGTAGGTTACTGAATTCAGCTTGCATTAGAGTATTCCATGGCACTGAGCACTCTACATGCAATATATTTTCAGTTCCAAACCACCCAGAGTAGTTATGTACACAACTTACCACAGAAAGCATTGAATAGAAAGTAATGCATTCAACTGAATGGAGTGTACAGTTCAATTTTGCTGATAACTATGATGTGCTGACATGATCTAAACATTGTTATCACACTAACCATATGATTTAGAGTTGTCTGCAACCAATTTTCTGAGTGTGCTACCTATTCTCCAGAAGTTACTTTCAGTAACATTACATTCTCTACACAGTGGAACTATAGCCTTTGCAGAAGAAAACCAAGTCAATGGCTGTTCCACTGTAAATGGTACCAAGTAGGTTACTGAATTCAGCTTGCATTGGAGTATTCCATGGCACTGAGCACTCTACATGCAATATCTGTACAGTTCCAAACCACCCAGAGTAGTTATGTACACAACCTTTCCACAGAATGAATTGAATAGAAAGTAATGCATTCAACTGAATGGAGTGTACAGTTCAATTTTGCTGATAACTATGATGTGCTGACATGATCTAAACATTGTTATCACACTAACCATATGATTTAGAGTTGTCTGCAACCAATTTTCTGAGTGTGCTACCTATTCTCCAGAAGTTACTTTCAGTAACATTACATTCTCTACACAGTGGAACTTTAGCCTTTGCAGAAGTAAACCAAGTCAATGGCTGTTCCACTGTAAATGGTACCAGGTAGGTTAGTGAATTCTACTTCTATTGGAGTATTCCATGGCACTGAGCACTCTACATGCAAAATCTATACAGTTCCAAACCACGCAGAGTAGTTATGTACACAACCTTACCACAGATTGCATTGAATAGAAAGTAATGCATTCAACTCAAAGGAGTGTACAGTTCAATTTTGCTGATAACTACTATGTGCTGACATGACCTAAACATTGTTATCAGACTAACAATATGATTTAAAGTTGTCTGCAACCAATTTTATGAGTGTGCTACCTATGGTCCAGAAGTTACTTTCAGTAACATTACCTTCACTGCACAGTGGAACTTTAGCATTTGCAGAAGTAAACCAAGTCAATGGCTGTTCCACTGTAAATGGTACCAGGTAGGTTAGTGAATTCAGCTTGCATTGGAGTATTCCATGGCACTGAGAACTCTACATGCATTATCTGTCCAGTTCCAAACCACCCAGAGTAGTTATGTTCACAACCTTACCACAGAATGAATTGAATTGAAAGTAATGCATTCAACTCAATGGAGTGTACAGTTCAATTTTGCTGATAACTACTACGTGCTGACATGATCTAAACATTGTTATCACACTAACCATATGATTTAGATTTGTCTGCAACCAATTTTATGAGTGTGCTACCTATTCTCCAGAAGTTACTTTCAGTAACATTACATTCTCTACACAGTGGAACTTTAGCGTTTGCAGAAGTAAACCAAGTCAATGGCTGTTCCACTGTAAATGGTACCAGGTAGGTTACTGTATTCAGCTTGCGTTGGTGTATTCCATGGCACTGAGCACTCTACATGCAAAATCTATACATTTCCAAACCACCCAGAGTAGTTATGTACACAACCTTACCACAGAATGAATTGAATAGAAAGTAATGCATTCAACTGAATGGAGTGTACAGTTCAATTTTGCTGATAACTACTATGTGCTGACATGATCTAAACATTGTTATCACACTATCCATATGATTTATAGTTGTCTGCAACAAATTTTATGAGTGTGCTACCTATTATCCAGAAGTTACTTTCAGTAACATTACATTCTCTACACAGTGGAACTTTAGCCTTTGCAGAAGTAAACCAACTCAATGGCTGTTCCACTGTAAATGGTACCAGGTAGGTTAGTGAATTCACCTTGCATTGGAGTATTCCATGGCACTGAGCACTCCACATGCAAAATCTATACATTTCCAAACCACCCAGAGTAGTTATGTACACAAACATACCACATAATGAATTGAATAGAAAGTAATGCATTCAACTGAATGGAGTGTACAGTTCAATTTTGCTGATAACTACTATGTGCTGACATGATCTAAACATTGTTATCCCACTATCCATATGATTTATAGTTCTCTGCAACCAATTTTATGCGTGTGCTAACTATTCTCCAGAAGTTACTTTCAGTAACATTACATTCTCTACACAGTGGAACTTTAGCGTTTGCAGAAGTTAACAAAGTCAATGGCTGTTCCACTGTAAATGGTACCAGGTAGGTTAGTGAATTCTACTTCTATTGGAGTATTCCATTGCACTGAGCACTCTACATGCAAAATCTATACAGTTCCAAACCACCTAGAGTAGTTATGTACACAAACTTACCACAGAATGCATTGAATAGAAAGTAATGCATTCAACTCAAAGGAGTGTACAGTTCAATTTTGCTGATACCTACTATGTGCTGACATGATGTAAACATTGTTAGCACACTATCCATATGATTTAGAGTTGTCTGCAACAAATTTTATTAGTGTGCTACCTATGCAGCAGAAGTTTCAGTTACATTACCTTCTCTACACAGTGGAACTTTAGCCTTTGCAGAAGAAAACCAAGTCAATGGCTGTTCCACTGTAAATGGTACCAAGTAGGTTACTGAATTCAGCTTGCATTAGAGTATTCCATGGCACTGAGCACTCTACATGCAATATATTTTCAGTTCCAAACCACCCAGAGTAGTTATGTACACAACTTACCACAGAAAGCATTGAATACAAAGTAATGCATTCAAATCAATGGAGTGTACAGTTCAATTTTGCTGATAACTACTATGTGCTGACATGATGTAAACATTGTTAGCACACTATCCATATGATTTAGAGTTGACTGCAACCAATTTTATTAGTGTGCTACCTATGCAGCAGAAGTTTCAGTAACATTACCTTCTCTACACAGTGGAACTTTAGCCTTTGCAGAAGAAAACCAAGTCAATGGCTGTTCCACTGTAAATGGTACCAAGTAGGTTACTGAATTCAGCTTGCATTGGAGTATTCCATGGCACTGAGCACTCTACATGCAATATCTGTACAGTTCCAAACCACCCAGAGTAGTTATGTACACAACCTTACCACAGAATGAATTGAATAGAAAGTAATGCATTCAACTGAATGGAGTGTACAGTTCAATTTTGCTGATAACTACGATGTGCTGACATGATCTAAACATTGTTAGTGGACTAACCATATGATTTAGAGTAGTCTGCAACCAATTTTATGAGTGTGCTACCTATGGTCCAGAAGTTACTTTCAGGAACATTACCTTCACTGCACAGTGGAACTTTTTCCTTTGCAGAAGTAAACCAGGACCATGGCTGTTCCACTGTAAATGGTACCAGGTATGTTAGTGAATTCATCTTGCATTGGAGTTTTCCATGGCACTGAGCACTCTACATGAAAAATCTATGCAGTTCCAAACCACCCAGAGTAGTTATGTACACAACCTTACCACAGAATGAATTGAATAGAAAGTAATGCATTCAACTGAATGGAGTGTACAGTTCAATTTTGCTGATAACTATGATGTGCTGACATGATCTAAACATTGTTATCACACTAACCATATGATTTAGAGTTGTCTGCAACCAATTTTATGAGTGTGCTACCTATTCTCCAGAAGTTACTTTCAGTAACATTACATTCTCTACACAGTGGAACTTTAGCCTTTGCAGAAGTAAACCAAGTCAATGGCTGTTCCACTGTAAATGGTACCAGGTAGGTTAGTGAATTCTACTTCTATTGGAGTATTCCATGGCACTGAGCACTCTACATGCAAAATCTATACAGTTCCAAACCACGCAGAGTAGTTATGTACACAACCTTACCACAGATTGCATTGAATAGAAAGTAATGCATTCAACTCAAAGGAGTGTACAGTTCAATTTTGCTGATAACTACTATGTGCTGACATGACCTAAACATTGTTATCAGACTAACAATATGATTTAAAGTTGTCTGCAACCAATTTTATGAGTGTGCTACCTATGGTCCAGAAGTTACTTTCAGTAACATTACCTTCACTGCACAGTGGAACTTTAGCATTTGCAGAAGTAAACCAGGTCAATGGCTGTTGAACTGTAAATGGTACCAGGTAGGTTAGTGAATTCAGCTTGCATTGGAGTATTCTATGGCACTGAGAACTCTACATGCATTATCTGTACAGTTCCAAACCACCCAGAGTAGTTATGTTCACAACCTTACCACAGAATGAATTGAATTGAAAGTAATGCATTCAACTCAATGGAGTGTACAGTTCAATTTTGCTGATAACTACTACGTGCTGACATGATCTAAACATTGTTATCACACTAACCATATGATTTAGATTTGTCTGCAACCAATTTTATGAGTGTGCTACCTATTCTCCAGAAGTTACTTTCAGTAACATTACATTCTCTACACAGTGGAACTTTAGCCTTTGCAGAAGTAAACCAAGTCAATGGCTGTTCCACTGTAAATGGTACCAGGTAGGTTACTGAATTCAGCTTGCGTTGGTGTATTCCATGGCACTGAGCACTCTACATGCAAAATCTATACAGTTCCAAACCACCCAGAGTAGTTATGTACACAAACTTACCACAGAATGCATTGTATAGAAAGTAATGCATTCAACTCAAAGGAGTGTACAGTTCAATTTTGCTGATACCTACTATGTGCTAACATGATCTAAACATTGTTATCACACTAACCATATGATTTAGAGTTGTCTGCAACCAATTTTATGAGTGTGCTACCTATTCTCCAGAAGTTACTTTCAGTAACATTACATTCTCTACACAGTGGAACTTTAGCCTTTGCAGAAGTAAACCAAGTCAATGGCTGTTCCACTGTAAATGGTACCAGGTAGGTTACTGAATTCAGCTTGCGTTGGAGTATTCCATGGCACTGAGCACTCTACATGCAATATATTTTCAGTTCCAAACCACCCAGAGTAGTTATGTACACAACTTACCACAGAATGCATTGAATACAAAGTAATGCATTCAAATCAATGGAGTGTACAGTTCAATTTTGCTGATAACTACTATGTGCTGACATGATGTAAACATTGTTAGCACACTATCCATATGATTTAGAGTTGTCTGCAACCAATTTTATTAGTGTGCTACCTATGCAGCAGTAGTTTCAGTAACATTACCTTCTCTACACAGTGGAACTTTAGCCTTTGCAGAAGAAAACCAAGTCAATGGCTGTTCCACTGTAAATGGTACCAAGTAGGTTACTGAATTCAGCTTGCATTAGAGTATTCCATGGCACTGAGCACTCTACATGCAATATATTTTCAGTTCCAAACCACCCAGAGTAGTTATGTACACAACTTACCACAGAATGCATTGAATACAAAGTAATGCATTCAAATCAATGGAGAGTACAGTTCAATTTTGCTGATAACTACTATGTGCTGACATGATGTAAACATTGTTAGCACACTATCCATATGATTTAGAGTTGTCTGCAACGAATTTTATTAGTGTGCTACCTATGCAGCAGAAGATTCAGTAACATTACCTTCTCTACACAGTGGAACTTTAGCCTTTGCAGAAGAAAACCAAGTCAATGGCTGTTCCACTGTAAATGGTACCAAGTAGGTTACTGAATTCAGCTTGCATTGGAGTATTCCATGGCACTGAGCACTCTACATGCAATATCCGTACAGTTCCTAACCACCCAGAGTAGTTATGTACACAACCTTACCACAGAATGAATTGAATAGAAAGTAATGCATTCAACTGAATGGAGTGTATGAGTTCAATTTTGCTGATAACTACTATGTGCTGACATGATCTAAACATTGTTATCACACTATCTATATGATTTATAGTTGTCTGCAACAAATTTTATGAGTGAGCTACCTATTATCCAGAAGTTACTTTCAGTAACATTACATTCTCTACACAGTGGAACTTTAGCCTTTGCAGAAGTAAACCAAGTCAATGGCTGTTCCACTGTAAATGGTACCATGTAGGTTACTGAATTCACCTTGCATTGGAGTATTCCATGGCACTGAGCACTCTACATGCAAAATCTATACATTTCCAAACCACCCAGAGTAGTTATGTACACAACCTTACCACAGAATGAATTGAATAGAAAGTAATGCATTCAACTGAATGGAGTGTACAGTTCAATTTTGCTGATAACTACTATGTGCTGACATGATCTAAACATTGTTATCACACTATCCATATGATTTATAGTTGTCTGCAACCAATTTTATGAGTGTGCTACCTATTCTCCAGAAGTTACTTTCAGTAACATTACATTCTCTACACAGTGGAACTTTAGCATTTGCAGAAGTAAACCAAGTCAATGGCTGTTCCACTGTAAATGGTACCAGGTAGGTTAGTGAATTCTACTTCTATTGGAGTATTCCATGGCACTGAGCACTCTACATGCAAAATCTATACAGTTCCAAACCACCCAGAGTAGTTATGTACACAAACTTACCACAGAATGCATTGTATAGAAAGTAATGCATTCAACTCAAAGGAGTGTACAGTTCAATTTTGCTGATACCTACTATGTGCTAACATGATCTAAACATTGTTATCACACTAACCATATGATTTAGAGTTGTCTGCAACCAATTTTATGAGTGTGCTACCTATTCTCCAGAAGTTACTTTCAGTAACATTACATTCTCTACACAGTGGAACTTTAGCCTTTGCAGAAGTAAACCAAGTCAATGGCTGTTCCACTGTAAATGGTACCAGGTAGGTTACTGAATTCAGCTTGCGTTGGAGTATTCCATGGCACTGAGCACTCTACATGCAATATATTTTCAGTTCCAAACCACCCAGAGTAGTTATGTACACAACTTACCACAGAATGCATTGAATACAAAGTAATGCATTCAAATCAATGGAGTGTACAGTTCAATTTTGCTGATAACTACTATGTGCTGACATGATGTAAACATTGTTAGCACACTATCCATATGATTTAGAGTTGTCTGCAACCAATTTTATTAGTGTGCTACCTATGCAGCAGTAGTTTCAGTAACATTACCTTCTCTACACAGTGGAACTTTAGCCTTTGCAGAAGAAAACCAAGTCAATGGCTGTTCCACTGTAAATGGTACCAAGTAGGTTACTGAATTCAGCTTGCATTAGAGTATTCCATGGCACTGAGCACTCTACATGCAATATATTTTCAGTTCCAAACCACCCAGAGTAGTTATGTACACAACTTACCACAGAATGCATTGAATACAAAGTAATGCATTCAAATCAATGGAGAGTACAGTTCAATTTTGCTGATAACTACTATGTGCTGACATGATGTAAACATTGTTAGCACACTATCCATATGATTTAGAGTTGTCTGCAACGAATTTTATTAGTGTGCTACCTATGCAGCAGAAGATTCAGTAACATTACCTTCTCTACACAGTGGAACTTTAGCCTTTGCAGAAGAAAACCAAGTCAATGGCTGTTCCACTGTAAATGGTACCAAGTAGGTTACTGAATTCAGCTTGCATTGGAGTATTCCATGGCACTGAGCACTCTACATGCAATATCCGTACAGTTCCTAACCACCCAGAGTAGTTATGTACACAACCTTACCACAGAATGAATTGAATAGAAAGTAATGCATTCAACTGAATGGAGTGTATGAGTTCAATTTTGCTGATAACTACTATGTGCTGACATGATCTAAACATTGTTATCACACTATCTATATGATTTATAGTTGTCTGCAACAAATTTTATGAGTGAGCTACCTATTATCCAGAAGTTACTTTCAGTAACATTACATTCTCTACACAGTGGAACTTTAGCCTTTGCAGAAGTAAACCAAGTCAATGGCTGTTCCACTGTAAATGGTACCATGTAGGTTACTGAATTCACCTTGCATTGGAGTATTCCATGGCACTGAGCACTCTACATGCAAAATCTATACATTTCCAAACCACCCAGAGTAGTTATGTACACAACCTTACCACAGAATGAATTGAATAGAAAGTAATGCATTCAACTGAATGGAGTGTACAGTTCAATTTTGCTGATAACTACTATGTGCTGACATGATCTAAACATTGTTATCACACTATCCATATGATTTATAGTTGTCTGCAACCAATTTTATGAGTGTGCTACCTATTCTCCAGAAGTTACTTTCAGTAACATTACATTCTCTACACAGTGGAACTTTAGCATTTGCAGAAGTAAACCAAGTCAATGGCTGTTCCACTGTAAATGGTACCAGGTAGGTTAGTGAATTCTACATCTATTGGAGTATTCCATGGCACTGAGCACTCTACATGCAAAATCTATACAGTTCCAAACCACCCAGAGTAGTTATGTACACAAACTTACCACAGAATGCATTGAATAGAAAGTCATGCATTCAACTCAAAGGAGTGTACAGTTCAATTTTGCTGATACCTACTATGTGCTAACATGATCTAAACATTGTTATCACACTAACCATATGATTTAGGGTTGTCTGCAACCAATTTTATGAGTGTGCTACCTATTCTCCAGAAGTTACTTTCAGTAACATTACATTCTCTACACAGTGGAACTTTAGCCTTTGCAGAAGTGAACCACGTCAATGGCTGTTCCACTGTAAATGGTACCAGGTAGGTTAGTGAATTCTACTTCTATTGGAGTATTCCATGGCACTGAGCACTCTACCTGCAAAATCTATATAGTTCCAAACCACCCAGAGTAGTTATGTACACAACCTTACCACAGAATGCATTGAATAGAAAGTAATGCATTCAACTCAAAGGAGTGTACAGTTCAATTTTGCTGATACCTACTATGTGCTGACATGATCTAAACATTGTTATCACACTAACCATATGATTTAGAGTTGTCTGCAACCAATTTTATGAGTGTGCTACCTATTCTCCAGAAGTTACTTTCAGTAACATTACATTCTCTACACAGTGGAACTTTAGCGTTTGCAGAAATAAACCAAGTCAATGGCTGTTCCACTGTAAATGGTACCAGGTAGATTAGTGAATTCTACTTCTATTGGAGTATTCCATGGCACTGAGCACTCTACATGCAAAATCTATACAGTTCCAAACCACCCAGAGTAGTTATGTACACAACCTTACCACAGAATGCATTGAATAGAAAGTAATGCATTCAACTCAAAGGAGTGTACAGTTCAATTTTGCTGATACCTACTATGTGCTAACATGTCCTAAACATTGTTAGCGCACTAACCATATGATTTAGAGTTGTCTGCAACCAATTTTATGAGTGTGCGACCTATTCTCCAGAAGTTACTTTCAGGAACATTACCTTCACTGCACAGTGGAACTTTTTCCTTTGCAGAAGTAAACAGGACCATGGCTGTTCCACTGTAAATGGTACCAGGTATGTTAGTGAATTCATCTTGCATTGGAATATTCCATGGCACTGTGCACTCTACATGAAAAATCTATACAGTTCCAAACCACCCAGAGTAGTTATGTACACAACCTTTCCACAGAATGAATTGAATAGAAAGTAATGCATTCAACTGAATGGTGTGTATGAGTTCAATTTTGCTGATAACTACTATGTGCTGACATGATCTAAACATTGTTATCACACTAACCATATGATTTAGAGTTGTCTGCAACCAATTTTATGAGTGCGCTATCTATTCTCCAGAAGTTACTTTCAGTAACATTACATTCTCTACACAGTGGAACTTTAGCGTTTGCAGAAGTAAACCAAGTCAATGGCTGTTCCACTGTAAATGGTACCAGGTATGTTAGTGAATTCATCTTTCATTGGAGTATTCCATGGCACTGAGCACTCTACATGAAAAATCTATACAGTTCCAAACCACCCAGAGTAGTTATGTACACAACCTTACCACAGAATGAATTGAATAGAAAGTAATGCATTCAACTGAATGGTGTGTATGAGTTCAATTTTGCTGATAACTACTATGTGCTGACATGATCTAAACATTGTTATCACACTAACTATATGATTTAGAGTTGTCTGCAACCAATTTTATGAGTGTGCTACCTATTCTCCAGAAGTTACTTTCAGTAACATTACATTCTCTACACAGTGGAACTTTAGCGTTTGCAGAAATAAACCAAGTCAATGGCTGTTCCACTGTAAATGGTACCAGGTAGGTTAGTGAATTCTACTTCTATTGGAGTATTCCATGGCACTGAGCACTCTACATGCAAAATCTATACAGTTCCAAACCACCCAGAGTAGTTATGTACACAACCTTACCACAGAATGCATTGAATAGAAAGTAATGCATTCAACTCAAAGGAGTGTACAGTTCAATTTTGCTGATCCCTACTATGTGCTAACATGATCTAAACATTGTTAGCGCACTAACCATATGATTTAGAGTTGTCTGCAACCAATTTTATGAGTGTGTTACCTATGGTCCAGAAGTTACTTTCAGGAACAATACCTTCACTGCACAGTGGAACTTTTTCCTTTGCAGAAGTAAACCAGGTCAATGGCTGTTCCACTGTAAATGGTACCAGGTATGTTAGTGAATTCATCTTGCATTGGAGTATTCCATGGCACTGAGCACTCTACATAAAAAATCTATACAGTTCCAAACCACCCAGAGTAGTTATGTACACAACCTTACCACAGAATGAATTGAATAGTAAGTAACGCATTCAACTGAATGGTGTGTATGAGTTCAATTTTGCTGATAACTACTATGTGCTGACATGATCTAAACATTGTTATCACACTAACCATATGATTTAGAGTTGTCTGCAACCAATTTTATGAGTGTGCTACCTATTCTCCAGAAGTTACTTTCAGTAACATTACATTCTCTACACAGTGGAACTTTAGCCTTTGCAGATGTAAACCAAGTCAATGGCTGATCCACTGTAAATGGTACCAGGTAGGTTACTGAATTCAGCTTGCGTTGGAGTATTCCATGGCACTGAGCACTCTACCTGCAATACCGGTACAGTTCCAAACCACCCAGAGTAGTTATGTACACAACTTACCACAGAATGCATTGAATACAAAGTAATGCATTCAAATCAATGGAGTGTACAGTTCAATTTTGCTGATAACTACTATGTGCTGACATGATGTAAACATTGTTATCACACTATCCATATGATTTAGAGTTGCCTGCAACCAATTTTATGAGTGTGCTACCTATTCTCCAGAAGTTACTTTCAGTAACATTACATTCTCTACACAGTGGAACTTTAGCGATTGCAGAAGTAAACCAAGTCAATGGCTGTTCCACTGTAAATGGTACCAGGTAGGTTAGTGAATTCACCATGTATTGGAGTATTCCATGGCACTGAGCACTCTACATGCAAAATCTATACAGTTCCAAACCACCCAGAGTAGTTATGTACACAACCTTACCACAGAATGAATTGAATAGAAAGTAATGCATTCAACTGAATGGTGTGTATGAGTTCAATTTTGCTGATAACTACTATGTGCTGACATGATCTAAACATTGTTATCACACTAACCATATGATTTAGAGTTGTCTGCAACCAATTTTATGAGTGTGCTACCTATTCTCCAGAAGTTACTTTCAGTAACATTACATTCTCTACACAGTGGAACTTTAGCCTTTGCAGAAGTAAACCAAGTCAATGGCTGTTCCACTGTAAATGGTACCAGGTAGGTTACTGAATTCAGCTTGCGTTGGAGTATTCCATGGCACTGAGCACTCTACATGCAAAATGTATACAGTTCCAAACAACCCAGAGTAGTTATGTACACAACCTTACCACAGAATGCATTGAATAGAAAGTAATGCATTCAACTCAAAGGAGTGTACAGTTCAATTTTGCTGATACCTACTATGTGCTGACATGATCTAAACATTGTTATCACACTATCCATATGATTTAGAGTTGTCTGCAACCAATTTTATGAGTGTGCTACCTATTCTCCAGAAGTTACTTTCAGTAACATTACATTCTCTACACAGTGGAACTTCAGCCTTTTCAGAAGTAAACCAAGTCAATGGCTGTTCCACTGTAAATGGTACCAGGTAGGTTAGTGAATTCTACTACTATTGGAGTATTCCATGGCACTGAGCACTCTACATGCAATACCGGTACAGTTCCAAACCACCCAGAGTAGTTATGTACACAACCTTACCACAGAATGCATTGAATAGAAAGTAATGCATTCCACTCAAAGGAGTGTATAGTTCAATTTTGCTGATACCTACTATGTGCTAACATGATCTAAACATTGTTAGCGCACGAACCATATGATTTAGAGTTGTCTGCAACCAATTTTATGAGTGTGCTACCTATGGTCCAGAAGTTACTTTCAGTAACATTACCTTCACTGCACAGTGGAACTTTAGCCTTTGCAGAAGTAAACTAAGTCCATGGCTGTTCCACTGTAAATGGTACCAAGTAGGTTAGTGAATTCAGCTTGCATTGGAGTATTCCATGGCACTGAGCACACTGCATGCATTATCTGTACAGTTCCAATCCACCCAGAGTAGTTATGTACACAACTTACCACAGAATGCATTGAATACAAAGTAATGCATTCAAATCAATGGAGTATACAGTTCAATTTTGCTGATAACTACTATGTGCTGACATGATCTAAACATTGTTATCACACTATCCATATGATTTAGAGTTGCCTGCAACCAATTTTATGAGTGTGCCTCCTATTCTCCAGAAGTTACTTTCAGTAACATTACATTCTCTACACTGTGGAACTTTAGCGTTTGCAGAAGTAAACCAAGTCAATGGTTGTTCCACTGTAAATGGTACCAGGTAGGTTAGTGAATTCACCTTGCATTGGAGTATTCTATGGCACTGAGCACTCTACATGCAAAATCTATACAGTTCCAAACCACCCAGAGTAGTTATGTACACAACCTTACCACAGGATGCATTGAATAGAAAGTAATGCATTCAACTCAAAGGAGTGTACAGTTCAATTTTGCTGATACCTACTATGTGATAACATGATCTAAACATTGTTAGCGCACTAACCATACGATTTAGAGTTGTCTGCAACCAATTTTATGAGTGTGCTACCTATGGTCCAGAAGTTACTTTCAGTAACATTACCTTCACTGCACAGTGGAACTTTTTCCTTTGCAGAAGTAAACCAGGTCAATGGCTGTTCCACTGTAAATGGTACCAGGTATGTTAGAGAATTCATCTTGCATTGGAGTATTCCATGGCACTGAGCACTCTACGTGAAAAATCTATACAGTTCCAAACCACCCAGAGTAGATATGTACACAACCTTACCACAGAATGAATTGAATAGAAAGTAATGTCTTCAACTGAATGGTGTGTATGAGTTCAATTTTGCTGATAACTACTATGTGCTGACATGATCTAAACATTGTTATCACACTAACCATATGATTTAGAGTTGTCTGCAACCAATTTTATGAGTGTGCTACCTATTCTCCAGAAGTTACTTTCAGTAACATTACATTCTCTACACAGTGGAACTTTAGCGTTTGCAGAAGTAAACCAAGTCAATGGCTGTTCCACTGTAAATGGTACCAAGTAGGTTACTGAATTCAGCTTGCATTGGAGTATTCCATGGCACTGAGCACTCTACATGAAATACCTGTACAGTTCCAAACCACCCAGAGTAGTTATGTACACAACCTTACCACAGAATGAATTGAATAGAAATTAATGCATTCAACTCAATGGAGTGTACAGTTCAATTTTGCTGATAACTACTATGTGCTGACATGATCTAAACATTGTTATCCCACTAACCATATGATTTAGAGTTGTCTGCAGCCAATTTTATGAGTGTGCTACCTATTCTCCAGAAGTGACTTTCAGTAACATTACATTCTCTACACAGTGGAACGTTAGCCTTTGCAGAAGTAAACCAAGTCAATGGCTGTTCCACTGTAAATGGTACCAGGTAGGTTAGTGAATTCAGCTTGCATTGGAGTATTCCATGGCACTGAGCACTCTACATGCAATATCTGTACAGTTCCAAACCACCCAGAGTAGTTATGTACACAACCTTACCACAGAATGAATTGAATAGAAATTAATGCATTCAACTCAATGGAGTGTACAGTTCAATTTTGCTGATAACTACTATGTGCTGACATGATCTAAACATTGTTATCACACTAACCATATGATTTAGAGTTGTCTGCAGCCAATTTTATGAGTGTGCTACCTATTCTCCAGAAGTTACTTTCAGTAACATTACATTCTCTACACAGTGGAACTTTAGCCTTTGCAGAAGTAAACCAAGTCAATGGATGTTCCACTGTAAATGGTACCAGGTAGGTTAGTGAATTCAGCTTGCATTGGAGTATTCCATGGCACTGAGCACTCTACATGCAATATCTGTACAGTTCCAAACCACCCAGAGTAGTTATGTACACAACCTTACCACAGAATGAATTGAATAGAAAGTAATGCATTCAACTCAATGGAGTGTACAGTTCAATTTTGCTGATAACTACTATGTGCTGACATGATCTAAACATTGTTATCACACTATTCATATGATTTAGAGTTGCCTGCAACCAATTTTATGAGTGTGCCTCCTATTCTCCAGAAGTTACTTTCAGTAACATTACATTCTCTACACTGTGGAACTTTAGCGTTTTCAGAAGTAAACCAAGTCAATGGTTGTTCCACTGTAAATGGTACCAGGTAGGTTAGTGAATTCACCTTGCATTGGAGTATTCTATGGCACTGAGCACTCTACATGCAAAATCTATACAGTTCCAAACCACCCAGAGTAGTTATGTACACAACCTTACCACAGAATGCATTGAATGGAAAGTAATGCATTCAACTCAAAGGAGTGTACAGTTCAATTTTGCTGATACCTACTATGTGATAACATGATCTAAACATTGTTAGCGTACTAACCATGTGATTTAGAGTTGTCTGCAACCAATTTTATGAGTGTGCTACCTATGGTCCAGAAGTTAATTTCAGTAACATTACCTTCACTGCACAGTGGAACTTTAGCCTTTGCAGAAGTAAACCAAGTCAATGGCTGTTCCACTGTAAATGGTACCAGGTAGGTTAGTGAATTCAGCTTGCATTGGAGTATTCCATGGCACTGAGCACTCTACATGCAATATCTGTACAGTTCCAAACCACCCAGAGTAGTTATGTACACAACCTTACCACAGAATGAATTGAATAGAAAGTAATGCATTCAACTCAATGGAGTGTACAGTTCAATTTTGCTGATAACTACTATGTGCTGACATGATCTAAACATTGTTATCACACTATTCATATGATTTAGAGTTGCCTGCAACCAATTTTATGAGTGTGCCTCCTATTCTCCAGAAGTTACTTTCAGTAACATTACATTCTCTACACTGTGGAACTTTAGCGTTTTCAGAAGTAAACCAAGTCAATGGTTGTTCCACTGTAAATGGTACCAGGTAGGTTAGTGAATTCACCTTGCATTGGAGTATTCTATGGCACTGAGCACTCTACATGCAAAATCTATACAGTTCCAAACCACCCAGAGTAGTTATGTACACAACCTTACCACAGAATGCATTGAATGGAAAGTAATGCATTCAACTCAAAGGAGTGTACAGTTCAATTTTGCTGATACCTACTATGTGATAACATGATCTAAACATTGTTAGCGTACTAACCATGTGATTTAGAGTTGAGAGTTGTCTGCAACCAATTTTATGAGTGTGCTACCTATGGTCCAGAAGTTAATTTCAGTAACATTACCTTCACTGCACAGTGGAACTTTAGCCTTTGCAGAAGTAAACCAAGTCAATGGCTGTTCCACTGTAAATGGTACCAGGTAGGTTAGTGAATTCAGCTTGCATTGGAGTATTCCATGGCACTGAGAACTCTACATGCATTATCTGTCCAGTTCCAAACCACCCAGAGTAGTTATGTTCACAACCTTACCACAGAATGAATTGAATAGAAAGTAATGCATTCAACTCAATGGAGTGTACAGTTCAATTTTGCTGATAACTACTACGTGCTGACATGATCTAAACATTGTTATCACACTAACCATATGATTTAGATTTGTCTGCAACCTATTTTATGAGTGTGCTACCTATTCTCCAGAAGTTACTTTCAGTAACATTACATTCTCCACACAGTGGAACTTTAGCCTTTGCAGAAGTAAACCAGGTCAATGGCTGTTCCACTGTAAATGGTACCAGGTATGTTAGTGAATTCACCTTGCATTGGAGTATTCCATGGCACTGAGCACTCTACATGCAAAATGTATACAGTTCCAAACAACCCAGAGTAGTTATGTACACAACCTTACCACAGAATGCATTGAATAGAAAGTAATGCATTCAACTCAAAGGAGTGTACAGTTCAATTTTGCTGCTACCTACTATGTGCTGACATGATCTAAACATTGTTATCACACTATCCATATGATTTAGAGTTGTCTGCAACCAATTTTATGAGTGTGCTACCTATTCTCTAGAAGTTACTTTCAGTAACATTACATTCTCTACACAGTGGAACTTCAGCCTTTTCAGAAGTAAACCAAGTCAATGGCTGTTCCACTGTAAATGGTACCAGGTAGGTTAGTGAATTCTACTACTATTGGAGTATTCCATGGCACTGAGCACTCTACATGCAATACCGGTACAGTTCCAAACCACCCAGAGTAGTTATGTACACAACCTTAGCACAGAATGCATTGAATAGAAAGTAATGCATTCCACTCAAAGGAGTGTATAGTTCAATTTTGCTGATACCTACTATGTGCTAACATGATCTAAACATTGTTAGCGCACGAACCATATGATTTAGAGTTGTCTGCAACCAATTTTATGAGTGTGCTACCTATGGTCCAGAAGTTACTTTCAGTAACATTACCTTCACTGCACAGTGGAACTTTAGCCTTTGCAGAAGTAAACTAAGTCCATGGCTGTTCCACTGTAAATGGTACCAAGTAGGTTAGTGAATTCAGCTTGCATTGGAGTATTCCATGGCACTGAGCACACTGCATGCATTATCTGTACAGTTCCAATCCACCCAGAGTAGTTATGTACACAACTTACCACAGAATGCATTGAATACAAAGTAATGCATTCAAATCAATGGAGTATACAGTTCAATTTTGCTGATAACTACTATGTGCTGACATGATCTAAACATTGTTATCACACTATCCATATGATTTAGAGTTGCCTGCAACCAATTTTATGAGTGTGCCTCCTATTCTCCAGAAGTTACTTTCAGTAACATTACATTCTCTACACTGTGGAACTTTAGCGTTTGCAGAAGTAAACCAAGTCAATGGTTGTTCCACTGTAAATGGTACCAGGTAGGTTAGTGAATTCACCTTGCATTGGAGTATTCTATGGCACTGAGCACTCTACATGCAAAATCTATACAGTTCCAAACCACCCAGAGTAGTTATGTACACAACCTTACCACAGAATGCATTGAATAGAAAGTAATGCATTCAACTCAAAGGAGTGTACAGTTCAATTTTGCTGATACCTAATATGTGATAACATGATCTAAACATTGTTAGCGCACTAACCATACGATTTAGAGTTGTCTGCAACCAATTTTATGAGTGTGCTACCTATTCTCCAGAAGTGACTTTCAGTAACATTACATTCTCTACACAGTGGAACTTTAGCCTTTGCAGAAGTAAACCAAGTCAATGGCTGTTCCACTGTAAATGGTACCAGGTAGGTTAGTGAATTCAGCTTGCATTGGAGTATTCCATGGCACTGAGCACTCTACATGCAATATCTGTACAGTTCCAAACCACCCAGAGTAGTTATGTACACAACCTTACCACAGAATGAATTGAATAGAAATTAATGCATTCAACTCAATGGAGTGTACAGTTCAATTTTGCTGATAACTACTATGTGCTGACATGATCTAAACATTGTTATCACACTAACCATATGATTTAGAGTTGTCTGCAGCCAATTTTATGAGTGTGCTACCTATTCTCCAGAAGTTACTTTCAGTAACATTACATTCTCTACACAGTGGAACTTTAGCCTTTGCAGAAGTAAACCAAGTCAATGGCTGTTCCACTGTAAATGGTACCAGGTAGGTTAGTGAATTCAGCTTGCATTGGAGTATTCCATGGCACTGAGCACTCTACATGCAATATCTGTACAGTTCCAAACCACCCAGAGTAGTTATGTACACAACCTTACCACAGAATGAATTGAATAGAAAGTAATGCATTCAACTCAATGGAGTGTACAGTTCAATTTTGCTGATAACTACTATGTGCTGACATGATCTAAACATTGTTATCACACTATTCATATGATTTAGAGTTGCCTGCAACCAATTTTATGAGTGTGCCTCCTATTCTCCAGAAGTTACTTTCAGTAACATTACATTCTCTACACTGTGGAACTTTAGCGTTTGCAGAAGTAAACCAAGTCAATGGTTGTTCCACTGTAAATGGTACCAGGTAGGTTAGTGAATTCACCTTGCATTGGAGTATTCTATGGCACTGAGCACTCTACATGCAAAATCTATACAGTTCCAAACCACCCAGAGTAGTTATGTACACAACCTTACCACAGAATGCATTGAATAGAAAGTAATGCATTCAACTCAAAGGAGTGTACAGTTCAATTTTGCTGATACCTACTATGTGATAACATGACCTAAACATTGTTAGCGCACTAACCATGTGATTTAGAGTTGTCTGCAACCAATTTTATGAGTGTGCTACCTATGGTCCAGAAGTTAATTTCAGTAACATTACCTTCACTGCACAGTGGAACTTTAGCCTTTGCAGAAGTAAACCAAGTCAATGGCTGTTCCACTGTAAATGGTACCAGGTAGGTTAGTGAATTCAGCTTGCTTTGGAGTATTCCATGGCACTGAGAACTCTACATGCATTATCTGTCCAGTTCCAAACCACCCAGAGTAGTTATGTTCACAACCTTACCACAGAATGAATTGAATAGAAAGTAATGCATTCAACTCAATGGAGTGTACAGTTCAATTTTGCTGATAACTACTATGTGCTGACATGATCTAAACATTGTTATCACACTATCCATATGATTTAGAGTTGTCTGCAACCAATTTTATGAGTGTGCTACCTATTCTCCAGAAGTTACTTTCAGTAACATTACATTCTCTACACAGTGGAACTTTAGCGTTTGCAGAAGTAAACCAAGTCAATGGCTGTTCCACTGTAAATGGTACCAGGTAGGTTAGTGAATTCTACTTCTATTGGAGTATTCCATGGCACTGACCACTCTACATGCAATACCGGTACAGTTCCAAACCACCCAGAGTAGTTATGTACACAACCTTACCACAGAATGCATTGAATAGAAAGTAATGCATTCCACTCAAGGGAGTGTATAGTTCAATTTTGCTGATACCTACTATGTGCTAACATGATCTAAACATTGTTAGCGCACTAACCATACGATTTAGAGTTGTCTGCAACCAATTTTATGAGTGTGCTACCTATGGTCCAGAAGTTACTTTCAGTAACATTACCTTCACTGCACAGTGGAACTTTTTCCTTTGCAGAAGTAAACCAGGTCAATGGCTGTTCCACTGTAAATGGTACCAGGTATGTTAGTGAATTCACCTTGCATTGGAGTATTCCATGGCACTGAGCACTCTACAAGCAAAATCTATACATTTCCAAACCACCCAGATTAGTTATGTACACAACCTTACCACAGAATGAATTGAATAGAAAGTAATGCATTCAACTGAATGGAGTGTACAGTTCAATTTTGCTGATAACTACTATGTGCTGACATGATCTAAACATTGTTATCACACTATCCATATGATTTAGAGTTGTCTGCAACCAATTTTATGACTGTGCTACCTATTCTCCAGAAGTTACTTTCAGTAACATTACATTCTCTACACAGTGGAACTTTAGCGTTTGCAGAAGTAAACCAAGTCAATGGCTGTTCCACTGTAAATGGTACCAGGTAGGTTAGTGAATTCTACTTCTATTGGAGTATTCCATGGCACTGAGCACTCTACATGCAATACCGGTACAGTTCCAAACCACCCAGAGTAGTTATGTACACAACCTTACCACAGAATGCATTGAATAGAAAGTAATGCATTCCACTCAAGGGAGTGTATAGTTCAATTTTGCTGATAACTACTATGTGCTAACATGATCTAAACATTGTTAGCGCACTAACCATACGATTTAGAGTTGTCTGCAACCAATTTTATGAGTGTGCTACCTATGGTCCAGAAGTTACTTTCACTAACATTACCTTCACTGCACAGTGGAACTTTTTCCTTTGCAGAAGTAAACCAGGTCAATGGCTGTTCCACTGTAAATGGTACCAGGTATGTTAGTGAATTCATCTTGCATTGGAGTATTCCATGGCACTGAGCACTCTACCTGAAAAATCTATACAGTTCCAAACCACCCAGAGTAGTTATGTACACAACCTTACCACAGAATGAATTGAATAGAAAGTAATGTATTCAACTGAATGTGTATGAGTTCAATTTTGCTGATAACTACTATGTGCTGACATGATCTAAACATTGTTATCACACTAACCATATGATTTAGAGTTGTCTGCAACCAATTTTATGAGTGTGCTACCTATGGTCCAGAAGTTACTTTCAGTAACATTACCTTCACTGCACAGTGGAACTTTAGCCTTTGCAGAAGTAAACTAAGTCCATGGCTGTTCCACTGTAAATGGTACCAAGTAGGTTAGTGAATTCAGCTTGCATTGGAGTATTCCATGGCACTGAGCACACTGCATGCATTATCTGTACAGTTCCAATCCACCCAGAGTAGTTATGTACACAACTTACCACAGAATGCATTGAATACAAAGTAATGCATTCAAATCAATGGAGTATACAGTTCAATTTTGCTGATAACTACTATGTGCTGACATGATCTAAACATTGTTATCACACTATCCATATGATTTAGAGTTGCCTGCAACCAATTTTATGAGTGTGCCTCCTATTCTCCAGAAGTTACTTTCAGTAACATTACATTCTCTACACTGTGGAACTTTAGCGTTTGCAGAAGTAAACCAAGTCAATGGTTGTTCCACTGTAAATGGTACCAGGTAGGTTAGTGAATTCACCTTGCATTGGAGTATTCTATGGCACTGAGCACTCTACATGCAAAATCTATACAGTTCCAAACCACCCAGAGTAGTTATGTACACAACCTTACCACAGAATGCATTGAATAGAAAGTAATGCATTCAACTCAAAGGAGTGTACAGTTCAATTTTGCTGATACCTACTATGTGATAACATGATCTAAACATTGTTAGCGCACTAACCATACGATTTAGAGTTGTCTGCAACCAATTTTATGAGTGTGCTACCTATTCTCCAGAAGTGACTTTCAGTAACATTACATTCTCTACACAGTGGAACTTTAGCCTTTGCAGAAGTAAACCAAGTCAATGGCTGTTCCACTGTAAATGGTACCAGGTAGGTTAGTGAATTCAGCTTGCATTGGAGTATTCCATGGCACTGAGCACTCTACATGCAATATCTGTACAGTTCCAAACCACCCAGAGTAGTTATGTACACAACCTTACCACAGAATGAATTGAATAGAAATTAATGCATTCAACTCAATGGAGTGTACAGTTCAATTTTGCTGATAACTACTATGTGCTGACATGATCTAAACATTGTTATCACACTAACCATATGATTTAGAGTTGTCTGCAGCCAATTTTATGAGTGTGCTACCTATTCTCCAGAAGTTACTTTCAGTAACATTACATTCTCTACACAGTGGAACTTTAGCCTTTGCAGAAGTAAACCAAGTCAATGGCTGTTCCACTGTAAATGGTACCAGGTAGGTTAGTGAATTCAGCTTGCATTGGAGTATTCCATGGCACTGAGCACTCTACATGCAATATCTGTACAGTTCCAAACCACCCAGAGTAGTTATGTACACAACCTTACCACAGAATGAATTGAATAGAAAGTAATGCATTCAACTCAATCGAGTGTACAGTTCAATTTTGCTGATAACTACTATGTGCTGACATGATCTAAACATTGTTATCACACTATTCATATGATTTAGAGTTGCCTGCAACCAATTTTATGAGTGTGCCTCCTATTCTCCAGAAGTTACTTTCAGTAACATTACATTCTCTACACTGTGGAACTTTAGCGTTTGCAGAAGTAAACCAAGTCAATGGTTGTTCCACTGTAAATGGTACCAGGTAGGTTAGTGAATTCACCTTGCATTGGAGTATTCTATGGCACTGAGCACTCTACATGCAAAATCTATACAGTTCCAAACCACCCAGAGTAGTTATGTACACAACCTTACCACAGAATGCATTGAATAGAAAGTAATGCATTCAACTCAAAGGAGTGTACAGTTCAATTTTGCTGATACCTACTATGTGATAACATGATCTAAACATTGTTAGCGCACTAACCATGTGATTTAGAGTTGTCTGCAACCAATTTTATGAGTGTGCTACCTATGGTCCAGAAGTTAATTTCAGTAACATTACCTTCACTGCACAGTGGAACTTTAGCCTTTGCAGAAGTAAACCAAGTCAATGGCTGTTCCACTGTAAATGGTACCAGGTAGGTTAGTGAATTCAGCTTGCATTGGAGTATTCCATGGCACTGAGAACTCTACATGCATTATCTGTCCAGTTCCAAACCACCCAGAGTAGTTATGTTCACAACCTTACCACAGAATGAATTGAATAGAAAGTAATGCATTCAACTCAATGGAGTTTACAGTTCAATTTTGCTGATAACTACTATGTGCTGACATGATCTAAACATTGTTATCACACTATCCATATGATTTAGAGTTGTCTGCAACCAATTTTATGAGTGTGCTACCTATTCTCCAGAAGTTACTTTCAGTAACATTACATTCTCTACACAGTGGAACTTTAGCGTTTGCAGAAGTAAACCAAGTCAATGGCTGTTCCACTGTAAATGGTACCAGGTAGGTTAGTGAATTCTACTTCTATTGGAGTATTCCATGGCACTGAGCACTCTACATGCAATACCGTTACAGTTCCAAACCACCCAGAGTAGTTATGTACACAACCTTACCACAGAATGCATTGAATAGAAAGTAATGCATTCCACTCAAGGGAGTGTATAGTTCAATTTTGCTGATACCTACTATGTGCTAACATGATCTAAACATTGTTAGCGCACTAACCATACGATTTAGAGTTGTCTGCAACCAATTTTATGAGTGTGCTACCTATGGTCCAGAAGTTACTTTCAGTAACATTACCTTCACTGCACAGTGGAACTTTTTCCTTTGCAGAAGTAAACCAGGTCAATGGCTGTTCCACTGTAAATGGTACCAGGTATGTTAGTGAATTCACCTTGCATTGGAGTATTCCATGGCACTGAGCACTCTACAAGCAAAATCTATACATTTCCAAACCACCCAGATTAGTTTTGTACACAACCTTACCACAGAATGAATTGAATAGAAAGTAATGCATTCAACTGAATGGAGTGTACAGTTCAATTTTGCTGATAACTGCTATGTGCTGACATGATCTAAACATTGTTATCACACTATCCATATGATTTAGAGTTGTCTGCAACCAATTTTATGACTGTGCTACCTATTCTCCAGAAGTTACTTTCAGTAACATTACATTCTCTACACAGTGGAACTTTAGCGTTTGCAGAAGTAAACCAAGTCAATGGCTGTTCCACTGTAAATGGTACCAGGTAGGTTAGTGAATTCTACTTCTATTGGAGTATTCCATGGCACTGAGCACTCTACATGCAATACCGGTACAGTTCCAAACCACCCAGAGTAGTTATGTACACAACCTTACCACAGAATGCATTGAATAGAAAGTAATGCATTCCACTCAAGGGAGTGTATAGTTCAATTTTGCTGATACCTACTATGTGCTAACATGATCTAAACATTGTTAGCGCACTAACCATACGATTTAGAGTTGTCTGCAACCAATTTTATGAGTGTGCTACCTATGGTCCAGAAGTTACTTTCACTAACATTACCTTCACTGCACAGTGGAACTTTTTCCTTTGCAGAAGTAAACCAGGTCAATGGCTGTTCCACTGTAAATGGTACCAGGTATGTTAGTGAATTCATCTTGCATTGGAGTATTCCATGGCACTGAGCACTCTACCTGAAAAATCTATACAGTTCCAAACCACCCAGAGTAGTTATGTACACAACCTTACCACAGAATGAATTGAATAGAAAGTAATGTATTCAACTGAATGTGTATGAGTTCAATTTTGCTGATAACTACTATGTGCTGACATGATCTAAACATTGTTATCACACTAACCATATGATTTAGAGTTGTCTGCAACCAATTTTATGAGTGTGCTACCTATTCTCCAGAAGTTACTTTCAGTAACATTACATTCTCTACACAGTGGAACTTTAGCGTTTGCAGAAGTAAACCAAGTCAATGGCTGTTCCACTGTAAATGGTACCAAGTAGGTTACTGAATTCAGCTTGCATTGGAGTATTCCATGGCACTGAGCACTCTACATGAAATACCTGTACAGTTCCAACCCACCCAGAGTAGTTATGTACACAACCTTACCACAGAATGAATTGAATAGAAATTAATGCATTCAACTCAATGGAGTGTACAGTTCAATGTTGCTGATAATTACTATGTGCTGACATGATCTAAACATTGTTATCACACTAACCATATGATTTAGAGTTGTCCGCAGCCAATTTTATGAGTGTGCTACCTATTCTCCGGAAGTTACTTTCAGTAACATTGCATTCTCTACACAGTGGAACTTTAGCCTTTGCAGAAGTAAACCAAGTCAATGGCTGTTCCACTGTAAATGGTACCAGGTAGGTTAGTGAATTCAGCTTGCATTGGAGTATTCCATGGCACTGAGCACTCTACATGCAAAATCTATACAGTTCCAAACCACCCAGAGTAGTTATGTACACAACCTTACCACAGAATGAATTGAATAGAAATTAATGCATTCAACTGAATGGAGTGTACAGTTCAATTTTGCTGATAACTACTATGTGCTGACATGATCTAAACATTGTTATCACACTATCCATATGATTTAGAGTTGCCTGCAACCAATTTTATGAGTGTGCTACCTATTCTCCAGAAGTTACTTTCAGTTACATTACATTCTCCACACAGTGGAACTTTAGCCTTTGCAGAAGTAAACCAGGTCAATGGCTGTTCCACTGTAAATGGTACCAGGTATGTTAGTGAATTCATCTTGCATTGGAGTATTCCATGGCACTGAGCACTCTACATGAAAAATCTATACAGTTCCAAACCACCCAGAGTAGTTATGTACACAACCTTACCACAGAATTCATTGAATAGAAAGTAATGTATTCAACTGAATGGTGTGTATGAGTTCAATTTTGCTGATAACTACTATGTGCTGACATGATCTAAACATTGTTATCACACTAATCATATGATTTAGAGTTGTCTGCAACCAATTTTATGAGTGTGCTATCTATTCTCCAGAAGTTACTTTCAGTAACTTTACATTCTCTACACAGTGGAACTTTAGCGTTTGCAGAATTAAACCAAGTCAATGGCTGTTCCACTGTAAATGGTACCAAGTAGGTTACTGAATACAGCTTGCATTGGAGTATTCCATGGCACTGAGCACTCTACATGAAATACCTGTACAGTTCCAAACCACCCAGAGTAGTTATGTACACAACCTTACCACAGAATGAATTGAATAGAAATTAATGCATTCAACTCAATGGAGTGTACAGTTCAATTTTGCTGATAACTACTATGTGCTGACATGATCTAAACATTGTTATCACACTAACCATATGATTTAGAGTTGTCTGCAGCCAATTTTATGAGTGTGCTACCTATTCTCCAGAAGTTACTTTCAGTAACATTACATTCTCTACACAGTGGAACTTTAGCCTTTGCAGAAGTAAACCAAGTCAATGGCTGTTCCACTGTAAATGGTACCAGGTAGGTTAGTGAATTCAGCTTGCATTGGAGTATTCCATGGCACTGAGCACTCTACCTGCAAAATCTATACAGTTCCAAACCAGCCAGAGTAGTTATGTACACAACCTTACCACAGAATGAATTGAATAGAAAGTAATGCATTCAACTGACTGGAGTGTACAGTTCAATTTTGCTGATAACTACTATGTGCTGACATGATCTAAACATTGTTATCACACTATCCGGATGATTTAGAGTTGCCTGCAACCAATTTTATGACTGTGCTACCTATTCTCCAGAAGTTACTTTCAGTAACATTACATTCTCTACACAGTGGAACTTTAGCGTTTGCAGAAGTAAACCAAGTCAATGGCTGTTCCACTGTAAATGGTACCAGGTAGGTTAGTGAATTCTACTTCTATTGGAGTATTCCATGGCACTGACACTCTACATGCAATACCGGTACAGTTCCAAACCACCCAGAGTAGTTATGTACACAACCTTACCACAGAATGCATTGAATAGAAAGTAATGCATTCCACTCAAGGGAGTGTATAGTTCAATTTTGCTGATACCTACTATGTGCTAACATGATCTAAACATTGTTAGCGCACTAACCATACGATTTAGAGTTGTCTGCAACCAATTTTATGAGTGTGCTACCTATGGTCCAGAAGTTACTTTCAGTAACATTACCTTCACTGCACAGTGGAACTTTTTCCTTTGCAGAAGTAAACCAGGTCAATGGCTGTTCCACTGTAAATGGTACCAGGTATGTTAGTGAATTCATCTTGCATTGGAGTATTCCATGGCACTGAGCACTCTACCTGAAAAATCTATACAGTTCCAAACCACCCAGAGTAGTTATGTACACAACCTTACCACAGAATGAATTGAATAGAAAGTAATGTATTCAACTGAATGTGTGTGAGTTCAATTTTGCTGATAACTACTATGTGCTGAGATGATCTAAACATTGTTATCACACTAACCATATGATTTAGAGTTGTCTGCAACCAATTTTATGAGTGTGCTACCTATTCTCCAGAAGTTACTTTCAGTAACATTACATTCTCTACACAGTGGAACTTTAGCGTTTGCAGAAGTAAACCAAGTCAATGGCTGTTCCACTGTAAATGGTACCAAGTAGGTTACTGAATTCAGCTTGCATTGGAGTATTCCATGGCACTGAGCACTCTACATGAAATACCTGTACAGTTCCAACCCACCCAGAGTAGTTATGTACACAACCTTACCACAGAATGAATTGAATAGAAATTAATGCATTCAACTCAATGGAGTGTACAGTTCAATGTTGCTGATAATTACTATGTGCTGACATGATCTAAACATTGTTATCACACTAACCATATGATTTAGAGTTGTCCGCAGCCAATTTTATGAGTGTGCTACCTATTCTCCGGAAGTTACTTTCAGTAACATTGCATTCTCTACACAGTGGAACTTTAGCCTTTGCAGAAGTAAACCAAGTCAATGGCTGTTCCACTGTAAATGGTACCAGGTAGGTTAGTGAATTCAGCTTGCATTGGAGTATTCCATGGCACTGAGCACTCTACATGCAAAATCTATACAGTTCCAAACCACCCAGAGTAGTTATGTACACAACCTTACCACAGAATGAATTGAATAGAAAGTAATGCATTCAACTGAATGGAGTGTACAGTTCAATTTTGCTGATAACTACTATGTGCTGACATGATCTAAACATTGTTATCACACTATCCATATGATTTAGAGTTGCCTGCAACCAATTTTATGAGTGTGCTACCTATTCTCCAGAAGTTACTTTCAGTAACATTACATTCTCTACACAGTGGAACTTTAGCGTTTGCAGAAGTAAACCAAGTCAATGGCTGTTCCACTGTAAATGGTACCAGGTAGGTTAGTGAATTCTACTTCTATTGGAGTATTCCATGGCACTGAGCACTCTACATGCAATACCGGTACAGTTCCAAACCACCCAGAGTAGTTATGTACACAACCTTACCACAGAATGCATTGAATAGAAAGTAATGCATTCCACTCAAGGGAGTGTATAGTTCAATTTTGCTGATACCTACTATGTGCTAACATGATCTAAACATTGTTAGCGCACTAACCATACGATTTAGAGTTGTCTGCAACCAATTTTATGAGTGTGCTACCTATGGTCCAGAAGTTACTTTCAGTAACATTACCTTCACTGCACAGTGGAACTTTTTCCTTTGCAGAAGTAAACCAGGTCAATGGCTGTTCCACTATAAATGGTACCAGGTATGTTAGTGAATTCATCTTGCATTGGAGTATTCCATGGCACTGAGCACTCTACATGAAAAATCTATACAGTTCCAAACCACCCAGAGTAGTTATGTACACAACCTTACCACAGAATTCATTGAATAGAAAGTAATGTATTCAACTGAATGGTGTGTATGAGTTCAATTTTGCTGATAACTACTATGTGCTGACATGATCTAAACATTGTTATCACACTAACCATATGATTTAGAGTTGTCTGCAACCAATTTTATGAGTGTGCTATCTATTCTCCAGAAGTTACTTTCAGTAACTTTACATTCTCTACACAGTGGAACTTTAGCGTTTGCAGAATTAAACCAAGTCAATGGCTGTTCCACTGTAAATGGTACCAAGTAGGTTACTGAATTCAGCTTGCATTGGAGTATTCCATGGCACTGAGCACTCTACATGAAATACCTGTACAGTTCCAAACCACCCAGAGTAGTTATGTACACAACCTTACCACAGAATGAATTGAATAGAAATTAATGCATTCAACTCAATGGAGTGTACAGTTCAATTTTGCTGATAACTACTATGTGCTGACATGATCTAAACATTGTTATCACACTAACCATATGATTTAGAGTTGTCTGCAGCCAATTTTATGAGTGTGCTACCTATTCTCCAGAAGTTACTTTCAGTAACATTACATTCTCTACACAGTGGAACTTTAGCCTTTGCAGAAGTAAACCAAGTCAATGGCTGTTCCACTGTAAATGGTACCAGGTAGGTTAGTGAATTCAGCTTGCATTGGAGTATTCCATGGCACTGAGCACTCTACCTGCAAAATCTATACAGTTCCAAACCAGCCAGAGTAGTTATGTACACAACCTTACCACAGAATGAATTGAATAGAAAGTAATGCATTCAACTGACTGGAGTGTACAGTTCAATTTTGCTGATAACTACTATGTGCTGACATGATCTAAACATTGTTATCACACTATCCGTATGATTTAGAGTTGCCTGCAACCAATTTTATGAGTGTGCTACCTATTCTCCAGAAGTTACTTTCAGTTACATTACATTCTCTACACAGTGGAACTTTAGCGTTTGCAGAAGTAAACCAAGTCAATGGCTGTTCCACTGTAAATGGTACCAAGTAGGTTACTGAATTCAGCTTGCATTGGAGTATTCCATGGCACTGAGCACTCTACATGCAATACCTGTACAGTTCCAAACCACCCAGAGTAGTTATGTACACAACCTTACCACAGAATGAATTGAATAGAAAGTAATGCATTCAACTCAATGGAGTGTACAGTACAATTTTGTGATCACTACTATGTGCTGACATGATCTAAACATTGTTATCACTCTATCCATATGATTTAGAGTTGCCTGCAACCAATTTTATGAGTGTGCTACCTATTCTCCAGAAGTTACTTTCAGTTTCATTACATTCTCTACAGAGTGGAACTTTAGCGTTTGCAGAAGTAAACCAAGTCAATGGCTGTTCCACTGTAAATGGTATCAGGTAGCTTACTGAATTCAGCTTGCATTGGAGTATTCCATGGCACTGAGCACTCTACATGCAATATCTGTACAGTTCCAAACCACCCAGAGTAGTTATGTACACAACCTTACCACAGAATGCATTGAATAGAAAGTAATGCATTCAACTCAATGTAGTGTACAGTTCAATTTTGCTGACACGTACTATGTGCTAACATGATCTAAACATTGTTAGCGCACTAACCATATGATTTAGAGTTGTCTGCAACCAATTTTATGCGTGTGCTACCTATGGTCCAGAAGTTACTTTCAGTAACATTACCTTCACTGCACAGTGGAACTTTAGCCTTTGCAGAAGTAAACCAAGTCAATGGCTGTTCCACTGTAAATGGTACCAGGTAGGTTAGTGAATTCACCTTGCATTGGAGTATTCCATGGCACTGAGCACTCTACATGCAAAATCTATTCAGTTCCAAACCACCCAGAGTAGTTATGTACACAACCTTACCACAGAATGCATTGAAGAGAAAGTAATGCATTCAACTCAAAGGAGTGTACAGTTCAATTTTGCTGACACGTACTATGTGCTGACATGATCTAAACATTGTTATCACACTAACCATATGATTTAGAGTTGTCTGCAACCAATTTTATGAGTGTGCTACCTATTCTCCAGAAGTTACTTTCAGTAACATTACATTCTCTACACAGTGGAACTTTAGCCTTTGCAGAAGTAAACCAGTTCAATGGCTGTTCCACTCTAAATGGTACCAGGTATGTTAGTGAATTCACCTTGCATTGGAGTATTCCATGGCACTGAGCAATCTACATGCAAAATCTATACAGTTCCAAACCACCCAGAGTAGTTATGTACACAACCTTACCACAGAATGAATTGAATAGAAAGTAATGCATTCAACTGAATGGAGTGTACAGTTCAATTTTGCTGATAACTACTATGTGCTGACATGATCTAAACATTGTTATCACACTATCCATATGATTTAGAGTTGCCTGCAACCAATTTTATGAGTGTGCCTCCTATTCTCCAGAAGTAACTTTCAGTAACATTACATTCTCTACACTGTGGAACTTTAGCGTTTGCAGAAGTACACCAAGTCAATGGTTGTTCCACTGTAAATGGTACCAGGTAGGTTAGTGAATTCACCTTGCATTGGAGTATTCTATGGCACTGAGCACTCTACATGCAAAATCTATACAGTTCCAAACCACCCAGAGTAGTTACGTACACAACCTTACCACAGAATGCATTGAATAGAAAGTAATGCATTCAACTCAAAGGAGTGTACAGTTCAATTTTGCTGATACCTACTATGTGCTAACATGATCTGAACATTGTTAGCACACTAACCATATGATTTAGAGTTGTCTGCTACCAATTTTATGAGTGTGCTACCTATGGTCCAGAAGTTACTTTCAGTAACATTACCTTCACTGCACAGTGGAACTTTAGCCTTTGCAGAAGTAAACCAAGTCAATGGCTGTTCCACTGTAAATGGTACCAGGTAGGTTAGTGAATTCAGCTTGCATTGGAGTATTCCATGGCACTGAGAACTCTACATGCATTATCTGTCCAGTTCCAAACCACCCAGAGTAGTTATGTTCACAACCTTACCACAGAATGAATTGAATAGGAAGTAATGCATTCAACTCAATGGAGTGTACAGTTCAATTTTGCTGATAAATACTACGTGCTGACATGATCTAAACATTGTTATCACACTAACCATATGATTTAGATTTGTCTGCAACCAATTTTATGAGTGTGCTACCTATTCTCCAGAAGTTACTTTCAGTAACATTACATTCTCCACACAGTGGAACTTTAGCCTTTGCAGAAGTAAACCAGGTCAATGGCTGTTCCACTGTAAATGGTACCAGGTATGTTAGTGAATTCACCATGCATTGGAGTATTCCATGGCACTGAGCACTCTACATGCAAAATCTATACATTTCCAAACCACCCAGAGTAGTTATGTACACAACCTTACCACAGAATGAATTGAATAGAAAGTAATGCATTCAACTGAATGCAGTGTACAGTTCAATTTTGCTGATAACTACTATGTGCTGACATGATCTAAACATTGTTATCACACTATCCATATGATTTCGAGTTGTCTGCAACCAATTTTATGAGTGTGCTACCTATTCTCCAGAAGTTACTTTCAGTAACATTACATTCTCTACACAGTGGAACTTTAGCGTTTGCAGAAGTAAACCAAGTCAATGGCTGTTCCACTGTAAATGGTACCAAGTAGGTTACTGAATTCAGCTTGCATTGGAGTATTCCATGGCACTGAGCACTCTACATGCAATACCTGTACAGTTCCAAACCACCCAGAGTAGTTATGTACACAACCTTACCACAGAATGAATTGAATACAAAGTAATGCATTCAAATCAATGGAGTATACAGTTCAATTTTGCTGATAACTACTATGTGCTGACATGATCTAAACATTGTTATCACTCTATCCATATGATTTAGAGTTGCCTGCAACCAATTTTATGAGTGTGCCTCCTATTCTCCAGAAGTTACTTTCAGTAACATTACATTATCTACACAGTGGAACTTTAGCGTTTGCAGAAGTAAACCAAGTCAATGGCTGTTCCACTGTAAATGGTACCAGGTAGGTTAGTGAATTCACCTTGCATTGGAGTATTCCATGGCACTGAGCACTCTACATGCAAAATCTATACAGTTCCAAACCACCCAGAGTAGTTACGTACACAACCTTACCACAGAATGCATTGAATACAAAGTCATGCATTCAACTCAAAGGAGTGTACAGTTCAATTTTGCTGATACCTACTATGTGCTAACATGATCTAAACATTGTTAGCGCTCTAACCATATGATTTAGAGTTGTCTGCAACCAATTTTATGAGTGTGCTACCTATGGTCCAGAAGTTACTTTCAGTAACATTACCTTCACTGCACAGTGGAACTTTAGCCTTTGCAGAAGTAAACTAAGTCAATGGCGGTTCCACTGTAAATGGTAGCAAGTAGGTTACTGAATTCAGCTTGCATTGGAGTATTCCATGGCACTGAGCACTCTGCATGCATTATCTGTACAGTTCCAAACCACCCAGAGTAGTTATGTACACAACTTACCACAGAATGCATTGAATACAAAATAATGCATTCAAATCAATGGAGTGTACAGTTCAATTTTGCTGTTAACTACTATGTGCTGACAAGATGTAAACATTGTTAGCACACTATCCATATGATTTAGAGTTGTCTGCAACCAGTTTTATGAGTGTGCTACCTATGCAGCAGAAGTTACTTTCAGTAACATTACCTTCTCTACACAGTGGAACTTTAGACTTTGCAGAAGAAAACCAAGTCAATGGCTGTTCCACTGTAAATGGTACCAAGTAGGTTACTGAATTCAGCTTGCATTGGAGTATTCCATGGCACTGAGCACTCTACATGCAATATCTGTACAGTTCCAAACCACCCAGAGTAGTTATGTACACAACCTTACCACAGAATGAATTGAATAGAAAGTAATGCATTCAACTCAATGGAGTGTACAGTTCAATTTTGCTGATAACTACTATGTGCTGACATGATCTAAACATTGTTATCACTCTATCCATATGATTTAGAGTTGCCTGCAACCAATTTTATGAGTGTGCCTCCTATTCTCCAGAAGTTACTTTCAGTTTCATTACATTCTCTACACAGTGGAACTTTAGCGTTTGCAGAAGTAAACCAAGTCAATGGCTGTTCCACTGTAAATGGTATCAGGTAGGTTAGTGAATTCACCTTGCATTGGAGTATTCCATGGCACTGAGCACTCTACATGCAAAATCTATACAGTTCCAAACCACCCAGAGTAGTTATGTACACAACCTTACCACAGAATGCATTGAATAGAAAGTAATGCATTCAACTCAAAGGAGTGTACAGTTCAATTTTGCTGACACGTACTATGTGCTAACATGATCTAAACATTGTTATCAGACTAACCATATGATTTAGAGTTGTCTGCAACCAATTTTATGAGTGTGCTACCTATTCTCCAAAAGTTACTTTCAGTAACATTACATTCTCTACACAGTGGATCTTCAGCCTTTGCAGAAGTAAACCAAGTCAATGGCTGTTCCACTGTAAATGGTACCAGGTAGGTTAGTGAATTCAGCTTGCATTGGAGTATTCCATGGCACTGAGAACTCTACATGCAATATCTGTACAGTTCCAAACCACCCAGAGTAGTTATGTACACAACCTTACCACAGAATGTATTGAATAGAATGTAATGCATTCAACTCAATGGAGGGTACAGTTCAATTTTGCTGATAACTACTATGTGCTGACATGATCTAAACATTGTTATCACACTATCCATATGATTTAGAGTTGCCTGCAACCAATTTTATGAGTGTGCCTCCTATTCTCCAGAAGTAACTTTCAGTAACATTACATTCTCTACACTGTGGAACTTTAGCGTTTGCAGAAGTACACCAAGTCAATGGTTGTTCCACTGTAAATGGTACCAGGTAGGTTAGTGAATTCACCTTGCATTGGAGTATTCTATGGCACTGAGCACTCTACATGCAAAATCTATGCAGTTCCAAACCACCCAGAGTAGTTACGTACACAACCTTACCACAGAATGCATTGAATAGAAAGTAATGCATTCAACTCAAAGGAGTGTACAGTTCAATTTTGCTGATACCTACTATGTGAAAACATGATCTAAACATTGTTAGCGCACTAACCATATGATTTAGAGTTGTCTGCAACCAATTTTATGAGTGTGCTACCTATGGTCCAGAAGTTACTTTCAGTAACATTACCTTCACTGCACAGTGGAACTTTAGCCTTTGCAGAAGTAAACCAAGTCAATGGCTGTTCCACTGTAAATGGTACCAGGTAGGTTAGTGAATTCAGCTTGCATTGGAGTATTCCATGGCACTGAGAACTCTACATGCATTATCTGTCCAGTTCCAAACCACCCAGAGTAGTTATGTTCACAACCTTACCACAGAATGAATTGAATAGGAAGTAATGCATTCAACTCAATGGAGTGTACAGTTCAATTTTGCTGATAACTACTACGTGCTGACATGATCTAAACATTGTTATCACACTAACCATATGATTTAGATTTGTCTGCAACCAATTTTATGAGTGTGCTACCTATTCTCCAGAAGTTACTTTCAGTAACATTACATTCTCCACACAGTGGAACTTTAGCCTTTGCAGAAGTAAACCAGGTCAATGGCTGTTCCACTGTAAATGGTACCAGGTATGTTAGTGAATTCACCATGCATTGGAGTATTCCATGGCACTGAGCACTCTACATGCAAAATCTATACATTTCCAAACCACCCAGAGTAGTTATGTACACAACCTTACCACAGAATGAATTGAATAGAAAGTAATGCATTCAACTGAATGGAGTGTACAGTTCAATTTTGCTGATAACTACTATGTGCTGACATGATCTAAACATTGTTATCACACTATCCATATGATTTCGAGTTGTCTGCAACCAATTTTATGAGTGTGCTACCTATTCTCCAGAAGTTACTTTCAGTAACATTACATTCTCTACACAGTGGAACTTTAGCGTTTGCAGAAGTAAACCAAGTCAATGGCTGTTCCACTGTAAATGGTACCAAGTAGGTTACTGAATTCAGCTTGCATTGGAGTATTCCATGGCACTGAGCACTCTACATGCAATACCTGTACAGTTCCAAACCACCCAGAGTAGTTATGTACACAACCTTACCACAGAATGAATTGAATACAAAGTAATGCATTCAAATCAATGGAGTATACAGTTCAATTTTGCTGATAACTACTATGTGCTAACATGATCTAAACATTGTTAGCGCTCTAACCATATGATTTAGAGTTGTCTGCAACCAATTTTATGAGTGTGCTACCTATGGTCCAGAAGTTACTTTCGGTAACATTACCTTCACTGCACAGTGGAACTTTAGCCTTTGCAGAAGTAAACTAAGTCAATGGCGGTTCCACTGTAAATGGTAGCAAGTAGGTTACTGAATTCAGCTTGCATTGGAGTATTCCATGGCACTGAGCACTCTGCATGCATTATCTGTACAGTTCCAAACCACCCAGAGTAGTTATGTACACAACTTACCACAGAATGCATTGAATACAAAATAATGCATTCAAATCAATGGAGTGTACAGTTCAATTTTGCTGATAACTACTATGTGCTGACAAGATGTAAACATTGTTAGCACACTATCCATATGATTTAGAGTTGTCTGCAACCAGTTTTATGAGTGTGCTACCTATGCAGCAGAAGTTACTTTCAGTAACATTACCTTCTCTACACAGTGGAACTTTAGACTTTGCAGAAGAAAACCAAGTCAATGGCTGTTCCACTGTAAATGGTACCAAGTAGGTTACTGAATTCAGCTTGCATTGGAGTATTCCATGGCACTGAGCACTCTACATGCAATATCTGTACAGTTCCAAACCACCCAGAGTAGTTATGTACACAACCTTACCACAGAATGAATTGAATAGAAAGTAATGCATTCAACTCAATGGAGTGTACAGTTCAATTTTGCTGATAACTACTATGTGCTGACATGATCTAAACATTGTTATCACTCTATCCATATGATTTAGAGTTGCCTGCAACCAATTTTATGAGTGTGCCTCCTATTCTCCAGAAGTTACTTTCAGTTTCATTACATACTCTACACAGTGGAACTTTAGCGTTTGCAGAAGTAAACCAAGTCAATGGCTGTTCCACTGTAAATGGTATCAGGTAGGTTAGTGAATTCACCTTGCATTGGAGTATTCCATGGCACTGAGCACTCTACATGCAAAATCTATACAGTTCCAAACCACCCAGAGTAGTTATGTACACAACCTTACCACAGAATGCATTGAATAGAAAGTAATGCATTCAACTCAAAGGAGTGTACAGTTCAATTTTGCTGACACGTACTATGTGCTAACATGATCTAAACATTGTTATCAGACTAACCATATGATTTAGAGTTGTCTGCAACCAATTTTATGAGTGTGCTACCTATTCTCCAAAAGTTACTTTCAGTAACATTACATTCTCTACACAGTGGAACTTCAGCCTTTGCAGAAGTAAACCAAGTCAATGGCTGTTCCACTGTAAATGGTACCAGGTAGGTTAGTGAATTCAGCTTGCATTGGAGTATTCCATGGCACTGAGAACTCTACATGCATTATCTGTACAGTTCGAAACCACCCAGAGAAGTTATGTTCACAACCTTACCACAGAATGAATTGAATAAAAAGTAATGCATTCAACTCAATGGAGTGTACAGTTCAATTTTGCTGATAACTACTACGTGCTGACATGATCTAAACAGTGTTATCACACTAACCATATGATTTAGATTTGTCTGCAACCAATTTTATGAGTGTGCTACCTATTCTCCAGAAGTTACTTTCAGTAACATTACATTCTCCACACAGTGGAACTTTAGCCTTTGCAGAAGTAAACCAGGTCAATGGCTTTTCCACTGTAAATGGTACCAGGTATGTTAGTGAATTCACCTTGCATTGGAGTATTCTATGGCACTGAGAACTCTACATGCATTATCTGTACAGTTCCAAACCACCCAGAGTAGTTATGTACACAACCTTACCACAGAATGAATTGAATAGAAAGTAATGCATTCAACTCAATGGAGTGTACAGTTCAATTTTGCTGATAACTACTACGTGCTGACGTGATCTAAACATTGTTATCACACTAACCATATGATTTAGATTTGTCTGCAACCAATTTTATGAGTGTGCTACCTATTCTCCAGAAGTTACTTTCAGTAACATTACATTCTCCACACAGTGGAACTTTAGCCTTTGCAGAAGTAAACCAGGTCAATGGCTGTTCCACTGTAAATGGTACCAGGTATGTTAGTGAATTCACCTTGCATTGGAGTATTCCATGGCACCGAGCACTCTACATGCAAAATCTATACATTTCCAAACCACCCAGAGTAGTTATGTACACAACCTTACCTCAGAATGCATTGAATACAAAGTAATGCATTCAACTCAAAGGAGTGTACAGTTCAATTTTGCTGATACCTACTATGTGCTAACCTGATCTAAACATTGTTAGCGCACTAACCATATGATTTAGAGTTGTCTGCAACCAATTTTATGAGTGTGCTACCTATTCTCCAGAAGTTAATTTCAGTAACATTACCTTCACTGCACAGTGGAACTTTTTCCTTTGCAGAAGTAAACCAGGTCAATGGCTGTTCCACTGTAAATGGTACCAGGTATGTTAGTGAATTCATCTTGCATTGGAGTATTCCATGGCACTGAGCACTCTACGTGAAAAATCTATACAGTTCCAAACCACCCAGAGTAGATATGTACACAACCTTACCACAGAATGAATTGAATAGAAAGTAATGTCTTCAACTGAATGGTGTGTATGAGTTCAATTTTGCTGATAACTACTATGTGCTGACATGATCTAAACATTGTTATCACACTAACCATATGATTTAGAGTTGTCTGCAACCAATTTTATGAGTGTGCTACCTATTCTCCAGAAGTTACTTTCTGTAACATTACATTCTCCACACAGTGGAACTTTAGCCTTTGCAGAAGTAAACCAGGTCAATGGCTGTTCCACTGTAAATGGTACCAGGTATGTTAGTGAATTCACCTTGCATTGGAGTATTCCATGGCACTGAGCACTCTACATGCAAAATCTATACATTTCCAAACCACCCAGAGTAGTTATGTACACAACCTTACCTCAGAATGCATTGAATACAAAGTAATGCATTCAACTCAAAGGAGTGTACAGTTCAATTTTGCTGATACCTACTATGTGCTAACCTGATCTAAACATTGTTAGCGCACTAACCATATGATTTAGAGTTGTCTGCAACCAATTTTATGAGTGTGCTACCTATGGTCCAGAAGTTACTTTCAGTAACATTACCTTCACTGCACAGTGGAACTTTTTCCTTTGCAGAAGTAAACCAGGTCAATGGCTGTTCCACTGTAAATGGTACCAGGTATGTTAGTGAATTCATCTTGCATTGGAGTATTCCATGGCACTGAGCACTCTACGTGAAAAATCTATACAGTTCCAAACCACCCAGAGTAGATATGTACACAACCTTACCACAGAATGAATTGAATAGAAAGTAATGTCTTCAACTGAATGGTGTGTATGAGTTCAATTTTGCTGATAACTACAATGTGCTGACATGATCTAAACATTGTTATCACACTAACCATATGATTTAGAGTTGTCTGCAACCAATTATATGAGTGTGCTACCTATTCTCCAGAAGTTACTTTCAGTAACATTACATTCTCTACACAGTGGAACTTTAGCGTTTGCAGAAGTAAACCAAGTCAATGGCTGTTCCACTGTAAATGGTACCAAGTAGGTTACTGAATTCAGCTTGCATTGGAGTATTCCATGGCACTGAGCACTCTACATGAAATACCTGTACAGTTCCAAACCACCCAGAGTAGTTATGTACACAACCTTACCACAGAATGAATTGAATCGAAAGTAATGCATTCAACTCAATGGAGTGTACAGTTCAATTTTGCTGATAACTACTATGTGCTGACATGATCTTAACATTGTTAGCACACTAACCATATGATTTAGAGTTGTCTGCAACCAATTTTATGAGTGTGCTACCTTTTCTCCAGAAGTTACTTTCAGTAACATTACATTCTCTACACAGTGGAACTTTAGCCTTTGCAGAAGTAAACCAAGTCAATGGCTGTTCCACTGTAAATGGTACCAGGTAGGTTAGTGAATTCAGCTTGCATTGGAGTATTCCATGGCACTGAGAACTCTACATGCATTATCTGTACAGTTCGAAACCACCCAGAGAAGTTATGTTCACAACCTTACCACAGAATGAATTGAATAAAAAGTAATGCATTCAACTCAATGGAGTGTACAGTTCAATTTTGCTGATAACTACTACGTGCTGACATGATCTAAACAGTGTTATCACACTAACCATATGATTTAGATTTGTCTGCAACCAATTTTATGAGTGTGCTACCTATTCTCCAGAAGTTACTTTCAGTAACATTACATTCTCCACACAGTGGAACTTTAGCCTTTGCAGAAGTAAACCAGGTCAATGGCTTTTCCACTGTAAATGGTACCAGGTATGTTAGTGAATTCACCTTGCATTGGAGTATTCTATGGCACTGAGAACTCTACATGCATTATCTGTACAGTTCCAAACCACCCAGAGTAGTTATGTACACAACCTTACCACAGAATGAATTGAATAGAAAGTAATGCATTCAACTCAATGGAGTGTACAGTTCAATTTTGCTGATAACTACTACGTGCTGACGTGATCTAAACATTGTTATCACACTAACCATATGATTTAGATTTGTCTGCAACCAATTTTATGAGTGTGCTACCTATTCTCCAGAAGTTACTTTCAGTAACATTACATTCTCCACACAGTGGAACTTTAGCCTTTGCAGAAGTAAACCAGGTCAATGGCTGTTCCACTGTAAATGGTACCAGGTATGTTAGTGAATTCACCTTGCATTGGAGTATTCCATGGCACTGAGCACTCTACATGCAAAATCTATACATTTCCAAACCACCCAGAGTAGTTATGTACACAACCTTACCTCAGAATGCATTGAATACAAAGTAATGCATTCAACTCAAAGGAGTGTACAGTTCAATTTTGCTGATACCTACTATGTGCTAACCTGATCTAAACATTGTTAGCGCACTAACCATATGATTTAGAGTTGTCTGCAACCAATTTTATGAGTGTGCTACCTATTCTCCAGAAGTTACTTTCAGTAACATTACATTCTCTACACAGTGGAACTTTAGCCTTTGCAGAAGTAAACCAAGTCAATGGCTGTTCCACTGTAAATGGTACCAGGTAGGTTAGTGAATTCAGCTTGCATTGGAGTATTCCATGGCACTGAGAACTCTACATGCATTATCTGTACAGTTCGAAACCACCCAGAGAAGTTATGTTCACAACCTTACCACAGAATGAATTGAATAAAAAGTAATGCATTCAACTCAATGGAGTGTACAGTTCAATTTTGCTGATAACTACTACGTGCTGACATGATCTAATCAGTGTTATCACACTAACCATATGATTTAGATTTGTCTGCAACCAATTTTATGAGTGTGCTACCTATTCTCCAGAAGTTACTTTCAGTAACATTACATTCTCCACACAGTGGAACTTTAGCCTTTGCAGAAGTAAACCAGGTCAATGGCTTTTCCACTGTAAATGGTACCAGGTATGTTAGTGAATTCACCTTGCATTGGAGTATTCTATGGCACTGAGAACTCTACATGCATTATCTGTACAGTTCCAAACCACCCAGAGTAGTTATGTACACAACCTTACCACAGAATGAATTGAATAGAAAGTAATGCATTCAACTCAATGGAGTGTACAGTTCAATTTTGCTGATAACTACTACGTGCTGACGTGATCTAAACATTGTTATCACACTAACCATATGATTTAGATTTGTCTGCAACCAATTTTATGAGTGTGCTACCTATTCTCCAGAAGTTACTTTCAGTAACATTACATTCTCCACACAGTGGAACTTTAGCCTTTGCAGAAGTAAACCAGGTCAATGGCTGTTCCACTGTAAATGGTACCAGGTATGTTAGTGAATTCACCTTGCATTGGAGTATTCCATGGCACTGAGCACTCTACATGCAAAATCTATACATTTCCAAACCACCCAGAGTAGTTATGTACACAACCTTACCTCAGAATGCATTGAATACAAAGTAATGCATTCAACTCAAAGGAGTGTACAGTTCAATTTTGCTGATACCTACTATGTGCTAACCTGATCTAAACATTGTTAGCGCACTAACCATATGATTTAGAGTTGTCTGCAACCAATTTTATGAGTGTGCTACCTATTCTCCAGAAGTTACTTTCAGTAACATTACATTCTCTACACAGTGGAACTTTAGCGTTTGCAGAAGTAAACCAAGTCAATGGCTGTTCCACTGTAAATGGTACCAGGTAGGTTAGTGAATTCTACTTCTATTGGAGTATTCCATGGCACTGAGCACTCTACATGCAATACCGGTACAGTTCCAAACCACCCAGAGTAGTTATGTACACAAACTTACCACAGAATGCATTGAATAGAAAGTAAAGCATTCCACTCAAGGGAGTGTATAGTTCAATTTTGCTGATACCTACTATGTGCTAACATGATCTAAACATTGTTAGCACACTAACCATACGATTTAGAGTTGTCTGCAACCAATTTTATGAGTGTGCTACCTATGGTCCAGAAGTTACTTTCAGTAACATTACCTTCACTGCACAGTGGAACTTTTTCCATTGCAGAAGTAAACCAGGTCAATGGCTGTTCCACTGTAAATGGTACCAGGTATGTTAGTGAATTCATCTTGCATTGGAGTATTCCATGGCACTGAGCACTCTACGTGAAAAATCTATACAGTTCCAAACCACCCAGAGTAGATATGTACACAACCTTACCACAGAATGAATTGAATAGAAAGTAATGTCTTCAACTGAATGGTGTGTATGAGTTCAATTTTGCTGATAACTACTATGTGCTGACATGATCTAAACATTGTTATCACACTAACCATATGATTTAGAGTTGTCTGCAACCAATTTTATGAGTGTGCTACCTATTCTCCAGAAGTTACTTTCAGTAACATTACATTCTCTACACAGTGGAACTTTAGCGTTTGCAGAAGTAAACCAAGTCAATGGCTGTTCCACTGTAAATGTTACCAAGTAGGTTACTGAATTCAGATTGCATTGGAGTATTCCATGGCACTGAGCACTCTACATGAAATACCTGTACAGTTCCAAACCACCCAGAGTAGTTATGTACACAACCTTACCAAAGAATGAATTGAATAGAAAGTAATGCATTCAACTCAAAGGAGTGTACAGTTCAATTTTGCTGATAACTACTATGTGCTGACATGATCTAAACATTGTTATCAGACTAACCATATGATTTAGAGTTGTCTGCAACCAATTTTATGAGTGTGCTACCTATTCTCCAGAAGTTACTTTCAGTAACATTACATCCTCTACACAGTGGAACTTTAGCGTTTGCAGAAGTAAACCAAGTCAATGGCTGTTCCACTGTAAATGGTACCAGGTAGGTTAGTGAATTCTACTTCTATTGGAGTATTCCATGGCACTGAGCACTCTACATGCAATACCGGTACAGTTCCAAACCACCCAGAGTAGTTATGTACACAACCTTACCACAGAATGCATTGAATAGAAAGTAAAGCATTCCACTCAAGGGAGTGTATAGTTCAATTTTGCTGATACCTACTATGTGCTAACATGATCTAAACATTGTTAGCACACTAACCATACGATTTAGAGTTTTCTGCAACCAATTTTATGAGTGTGCTACCTATGGTCCAGAAGTTACTTTCAGTAACATTACCTTCACTGCACAGTGGAACGTTTTCCTTTGCAGAAGTAAACCAGGTCAATGGCTGTTCCACTGTAAATGGTACCAGGTATGTTAGTGAATTCATCTTGCATTGGAGTATTCCATGGCACTGAGCACTCTACGTGAAAAATCTATACAGTTCCAAACCACCCAGAGTAGATATGTACACAACCTTACCACAGAATGAATTGAATAGAAAGTAATGTCTTCAACTGAATGGTGTGTATGAGTTCAATTTTGCTGATAACTACTATGTGCTGACATGATCTAAACATTGTTATCACACTAACCATATGATTTAGCGTTGTCTGCAACCAATTTTATGAGTGTGCTACCTATTCTCCAGAAGTTACTTTCAGTAACATTACATTCTCTACACAGTGGAACTTTAGCGTTTGCAGAGGTAAACCAAGTCAATGGCTGTTCCACTGTAAATGGTACCAGGTATGTTAGTGAATTCACCTTGCATTGGAGTATTCTATGGCACTGAGAACTCTACATGCATTATCTGTACAGTTCCAAACCACCCAGAGTAGTTATGTACACAACCTTACCACAGAATGAATTGAATAGAAAGTAATGCATTCAACTCAATGGCGTGTACAGTTCAATTTTGCTGATAACTACTACGTGCTGACGTGATCTAAACATTGTTATCACACTAACCATATGATTTAGATTTGTCTGCAACCAATTTTATGAGTGTGCTCCCTATTCTCCAGAAGTTACTTTCAGTAACATTACATTCTCCACACAGTGGAACTTTAGCCTTTGCAGAAGTAAACCAGGTCAATGGCTGTTCCACTGTAAATGGTACCAGGTATGTTAGTGAATTCACCTTGCATTGGAGTATTCCATGGCACTGAGCACTCTACATGCAAAATCTATACATTTCCTAACCACCCAGAGTAGTTATGTACACAACCTTACCTCAGAATGCATTGAATACAAAGTAATGCATTCAACTCAAAGGAGTGTACAGTTCAATTTTGCTGATACCTACTATGTGCTAACCTGATCTAAACATTGTTAGCGCACTAACCGTATGATTTAGAGTTGTCTGCAACCAATTTTATGAGTGTGCTACCTTTTCTCCAGAAGTTACTTTCAGTAACATTACATTCTCTACACAGTGGAACTTTAGCGTTTGCAGAGGTAAACCAAGTCAATGGCTGTTCCACTGTATATGGTACCAAGTAGGTTACAGAATTCAGCTTGCATTGGAGTATTCCATGGCACTGAGCACTCTACATGAAATACCTGTACAGTTCCAAACCACCCAGAGTAGTTATGTACACAACCTTACCACAGAACGAATTGAATAGAAATTAATGCATTCAACTCAATGGAGTGTACAGTTCAATTTTGCTGATAACTACTATGTGCTGACATGATCTAAACATTGTTATCACACTAACCATATGATTTAGAGTTGTCTGCAGCCAATTTTATGAGTGTGCTACCTATTCTCCAGAAGTTACTTCCAGTAACATTACATTCTCTACACAGTGGAACTTTAGCCTTTGCATAAGTAAACCAAGTCAATGGCTGTTCCACTGTAAATGGTACCAGGTAGGTTAGTGAATTCAGCTTGCATTGGAGTATTCCATGGTACTGAGAACTCTACATGCATTATCTGTACAGTTCGAAACCACCCAGAGAAGTTATGTTCACAACCTTACCACAGAATGAATTGAATAAAAAGTAATGCATTCAACTCAATGGAGTGTACAGTTCAATTTTGCTGATAACTACTACGTGCTGACATGATCTAAACAGTGTTATCACACTAACCATATGATTTAGATTTGTCTGCAACCAATTTTATGAGTGTGCTACCTATTCTCCAGAAGTTACTTTCAGTAACATTACATTCTCCACACAGTGGAACTTTAGCCTTTGCAGAAGTAAACCAGGTCAATGGCTGTTCCACTGTAAATGGTACCAGGTATGTTAGTGAATTCACCTTGCATTGGAGTATTGCATGGCACTGAGCACTCTACATGCAAAATCTATACATTTCCAAACCACCCAGAGTAGTTATGTACACAACCTTACCTCAGAATGCATTGAATACAAAGTAATGCATTCAACTCAAAGGAGTGTACAGTTCAATTTTGCTGATACCTACTATGTACTAACCTGATCTAAACATTGTTAGCGCACTAACCATATGATTCAGAGTTGTCTGCAACCAATTTTATGAGTGTGCTACCTATGGTCCAGAAGTTACTTTCAGTAACATTACCTTCACTGCACAGTGGAACCTTAGCCTTTGCAGAAGTAAACCAAGTCAATGGCTGTTCCACTGTAAATGGTACCAGGTAGGTTAGTGAATTCAGCTTGCATTGGAGTATTCCATGGCACTGAGAACTCTACATGCATTATCTGTACAGTTCCAAACCACCCAGAGTAGTTATGTACACAACCTTACCACAGAATGAATTGAATAGAAAGTAATGCATTCAACTGAATGGAGTGTACAGTTCAATTTTGCTGATAACTACTATGTGCTGACATGATCTAAACATTGTTATCAGACTAACCATATGATTTAGAGTTGTCTGCAACCAATTTTATGAGTGTGCTACCTATGGTCCAGAAGCTACTTTCAGTAACATTACCTTCACTGCACAGTGGAACTTTTTCCTTTGCAGAAGTAAACCAGGTCAATGGCTGTTCCACTGTAAATGGTACCAGGTATGTTAGTGAATTCATCTTGCATTGGAGTATTCCATGGCACTGAGCACTCTACGTGAAAAATCTATACAGTTCCAAACCACCCAGAGTAGATATGTACACAACCTTACCACAGAATGAATTGAATAGAAAGTAATGTCTTCAACTGAATGGTGTGTATGAGTTCAATTTTGCAGATAACTACTATGTGCTGACATGATCTAAACATTGTTATCACACTAACCATATGATTTAGCGTTGTCTGCAACCAATTTTATGAGTGTGCTACCTATTCTCCAGAAGTTACTTTCAGTAACATTACATTCTCTACACAGTGGAACTTTAGCGTTTGCAGAAGTAAACCAAGTCAATGGCTGTTCCACTGTAAATGGTACCAAGTAGGTTACTGAATTCAGCTTGCATTGGAGTATTCCATGGCACTGAGCACTCTACATGAAATACCTGTACAGTTCCAAACCACCCAGAGTAGTTATGTACACAACCTTACCACAGAATGAATTGAATAGAAATTAATGCATTCAACTCAATGGAGTGTACAGTTCAATTTTGCTGATAACTACTATGTGCTGACATGATCTAAACATTGTTATCACACTAACCATATGATTTAGAGTTGTCTGCAGCCAATTTTATGAGTGTGCTACCTATTCTCCAGAAGTTACTTCCAGTAACATTACATTCTCTACCCAGTGGAACTTTAGCCTTTGCAGAAGTAAACCAAGTCAATGGCTGTTCCACTGTAAATGGTACCAGGTAAGTTAGTGAATTCAGCTTGCATTGGAGTATTCCATGGCACTGAGCACTCTACATGCAATATCTGTACAGTTCCAAACCACCCAGAGTAGTTATGTACACAACCTTACCACAGAATGAATTGAATAGAAATTAATGCTTTCAACTCAATGGAGTGTACAGTTCAATTTTGCTGATAACTACTATGTGCTGACATGATCTAAACATTGTTATCACACTAACCATATGATTTAGAGTTGTCTGCAGCCAATTTTATGAGTGTGCTACCTATTCTCCAGAAGTTACTTTCAGTAACATTACATTCTCTACCCAGTGGAACTTTAGCCTTTGCAGAAGTAAACCAAGTCAATGGTTGTTCCACTGTAAATGGTACCAGGTAGGTTAGTGAATTCAGCTTGCATTGGAGTATTCCATGGCACTGAGAACTCTACATGCATTATCTGTACAGTTCCAAACCACCCAGAGTAGTTATGTACACAACCTTACCACAGAATGAATTGAATAGAAAGTAAAGCATTCCACTCAAGGGAGTGTATAGTTCAATTTTGCTGATACCTACTATGTGCTAACATGATCTAAACATTGTTAGCACACTAACCATACGATTTAGAGTTGTCTGCAACCAATTTTATGAGTGTGCTACCTATGGTCCAGAAGTTACTTTCAGTAACATTACCTTCACTGCACAGTGGAACTTTTTCCTTTGCAGAAGTAAACCAGGTCAATGGCTGTTCCACTGTAAATGGTACCAGGTATGTTAGTGAATTCATCTTGCATTGGAGTATTCCATGGCACTGAGCACTCTATGTGAAAAATCTATACAGTTCCAAACCACCCAGAGAAGATATGTACACAACCTTACCACAGAATGAATTGAATAGAAAGTAATGTCTTCAACTGAATGGTGTGTATGAGTTCAATTTTGCTGATAACTACTATGTGCTGACATGATCTAAACATTGTTATCACACTAACCATATGATTTAGAGTTGTCTGCAACCAATTTTATGACTGTGCTACCTATTCTCCAGAAGTTACTTTCAGTAACATTACATTCTCTACACAGTGGAACTTTAGCGTTTGCAGAGGTAAACCAAGTCAATGGCTGTTCCACTGTATATGGTACCAAGTAGGTTACAGAATTCAGCTTGCATTGGAGTATTCCATGGCACTGAGCACTCTACATGAAATACCTGTACAGTTCCAAACCACCCAGAGTAGTTATGTACACAACCTTACCACAGAACGAATTGAATAGAAATTAATGCATTCAACTCAATGGAGTGTACAGTTCAATTTTGCTGATAACTACTATGTGCTGACATGATCTAAACATTGTTATCACACTAACCATATGATTTAGAGTTGTCTGCAGCCAATTTTATGAGTGTGCTACCTATTCTCCAGAAGTTACTTCCAGTAACATTACATTCTCTACACAGTGGAACTTTAGCATTTGCAGAAGTAAACCAAGTCAATGGCTGTTCCACTGTAAATGGTACCAGGTAGGTTAGTGAATTCAGCTTGCATTGGAGTATTCCATGGTACTGAGAACTCTACATGCATTATCTGTACAGTTCGAAACCACCCAGAGAAGTTATGTTCACAACCTTACCACAGAATGAATTGAATAAAAAGTAATGCATTCAACTCAATGGAGTGTACAGTTCAATTTTGCTGATAACTACTACGTGCTGACATGATCTAAACAGTGTTATCACACTAACCATATGATTTAGATTTGTCTGCAACCAATTTTATGAGTGTGCTACCTATTCTCCAGAAGTTACTTTCAGTAACATTACATTCTCCACACAGTGGAACTTTAGCCTTTGCAGAAGTAAACCAGGTCAATGGCTGTTCCACTGTAAATGGTACCAGGTATGTTAGTGAATTCACCTTGCATTGGAGTATTGCATGGCACTGAGCACTCTACATGCAAAATCTATACATTTCCAAACCACCCAGATTAGTTATGTACACAACCTTACCTCAGAATGCATTGAATACAAAGTAATGCATTCAACTCAAAGGAGTGTACAGTTCAATTTTGCTGATACCTACTATGTACTAACCTGATCTAAACATTGTTAGCGCACTAACCATATGATTCAGAGTTGTCTGCAACCAATTTTATGAGTGTGCTACCTATGGTCCAGAAGTTACTTTCAGTAACATTACCTTCACTGCACAGTGGAACCTTAGCCTTTGCAGAAGTAAACCAAGTCAATGGCTGTTCCACTGTAAATGGTACCAGGTAGGTTAGTGAATTCAGCTTGCATTGGAGTATTCCATGGCACTGAGAACTCTACATGCATTATCTGTACAGTTCCAAACCACCCAGAGTAGTTATGTACACAACCTTACCACAGAATGAATTGAATAGAAAGTAATGCATTCAACTGAATGGAGTGTACAGTTCAATTTTGCTGATAACTACTATGTGCTGACATGATCTAAACATTGTTATCAGACTAACCATATGATTTAGAGTTGTCTGCAACCAATTTTATGAGTGTGCTACCTATGGTCCAGAAGCTACTTTCAGTAACATTACCTTCACTGCACAGTGGAACTTTTTCCTTTGCAGAAGTAAACCAGGTCAATGGCTGTTCCACTGTAAATGGTACCAGGTATGTTAGTGAATTCATCTTGCATTGGAGTATTCCATGGCACTGAGCACTCTACGTGAAAAATCTATACAGTTCCAAACCACCCAGAGTAGATATGTACACAACCTTACCACAGAATGAATTGAATAGAAAGTAATGTCTTCAACTGAATGGTGTGTATGAGTTCAATTTTGCAGATAACTACTATGTGCTGACATGATCTAAACATTGTTATCACACTAACCATATGATTTAGCGTTGTCTGCAACCAATTTTATGAGTGTGCTACCTATTCTCCAGAAGTTACTTTCAGTAACATTACATTCTCTACACAGTGGAACTTTAGCGTTTGCAGAAGTAAACCAAGTCAATGGCTGTTCCACTGTAAATGGTACCAAGTAGGTTACTGAATTCAGCTTGCATTGGAGTATTCCATGGCACTGAGCACTCTACATGAAATACCTGTACAGTTCCAAACCACCCAGAGTAGTTATGTACACAACCTTACCACAGAATGAATTGAATAGAAATTAATGCATTCAACTCAATGGAGTGTACAGTTCAATTTTGCTGATAACTACTACGTGCTGACATGATCTAAACATTGTTATCACACTAACCATATGATTTAGAGTTGTCTGCAGCCAATTTTATGAGTGTGCTACCTATTCTCCAGAAGTTACTTCCAGTAACATTACATTCTCTACCCAGTGGAACTTTAGCCTTTGCAGAAGTAAACCAAGTCAATGGCTGTTCCACTGTAAATGGTACCAGGTAGGTTAGTGAATTCAGCTTGCATTGGAGTATTCCATGGCACTGAGCACTCTACATGCAATATCTGTACAGTTCCAAACCACCCAGAGTAGTTATGTACACAACCTTACCACAGAATGAATTGAATAGAAATTAATGCTTTCAACTCAATGGAGTGTACAGTTCAATTTTGCTGATAACTACTATGTGCTGACATGATCTAAACATTGTTATCACACTAACCATATGATTTAGAGTTGTCTGCAGCCAATTTTATGAGTGTGCTACCTATTATCCAGAAGTTACTTTCAGTAACATTACATTCTCTACCCAGTGGAACTTTAGCCTTTGCAGAAGTAAACCAAGTCAATGGTTGTTCCACTGTAAATGGTACCAGGTAGGTTAGTGAATTCAGCTTGCATTGGAGTATTCCATGGCACTGAGAACTCTACATGCATTATCTGTACAGTTCCAAACCACCCAGAGTAGTTATGTACACAACCTTACCACAGAATGAATTGAATAGAAAGTAATGCATTCAACTGAATGGAGTGTACAGTTCAATTTTGCTGATAACTACTATGTGCTGACATGATCTAAACATTGTTATCAGACTAACCATATGATTTAGAGTTGTCTGCAACCAATTTTATGAGTGTGCTACCTATGGTCCAGAAGCTACTTTCAGTAACATTACCTTCACTGCACAGTGGAACTTTTTCCTTTGCAGAAGTAAACCAGGTCAATGGCTGTTCCACTGTAAATGGTACCAGGTATGTTAGTGAATTCATCTTGCATTGGAGTATTCCATGGCACTGAGCACTCTACGTGAAAAATCTATACAGTTCCAAACCACCCAGAGTAGATATGTACACAACCTTACCACAGAATGAATTGAATAGAAAGTAATGTCTTCAACTGAATGGTGTGTATGAGTTCAATTTTGCTGATAACTACTATGTGCTGACATGATCTAAACATTGTTATCACACTAACCATATGATTTAGCGTTGTCTGCAACCAATTTTATGAGTGTGCTACCTATTCTCCAGAAGTTACTTTCAGTAACATTACATTCTCTACACAGTGGAACTTTAGCGTTTGCAGAAGTAAACCAAGTCAATGGCTGTTCCACTGTAAATGGTACCAAGTAGGTTACTGAATTCAGCTTGCATTGGAGTATTCCATGGCACTGAGCACTCTACATGAAATACCTGTACAGTTCCAAACCACCCAGAGTAGTTATGTACACAACCTTACCACAGAATGAATTGAATAGAAATTAATGCATTCAACTCAATGGAGTGTACAGTTCAATTTTGCTGATAACTACTATGTGCTGACATGATCTAAACATTGTTATCACACTAACCATATGATTTAGAGTTGTCTGCAGCCAATTTTATGAGTGTGCTACCTATTCTCCAGAAGTTACTTCCAGTAACATTACATTCTCTACACAGTGGAACTTTAGCCTTTACAGAAGTAAACCAAGTCAATGGCTGTTCCACTGTAAATGGTACCAGGTAGGTTAGTGAATTCAGCTTGCATTGGAGTATTCCATGGCACTGAGCACTCTACATGCAATATCTGTACAGTTCCAAACCACCCAGAGTAGTTATGTACACAACCTTACCACAGAATGAATTGAATAGAAATTAATGCATTCAACTCAATGGAGTGTACAGTTCAATTTTGCTGATAACTACTATGTGCTGACATGATCTAAACATTGTTATCACACTAACCATATGATTTAGAGTTGTCTGCAGCCAATTTTATGAGTGTGCTACCTATTCTCCAGAAGTTACTTTCAGTAACATTACATTCTCTACACAGTGGAACTTTAGCCTTTGCAGAAGTAAACCAAGTCAATGGCTGTTCCACTGTAAATGGTACCAGGTAGGTTAGTGAATTCAGCTTGCATTGGAGTATTCCATGGCACTGAGCACTCTACATGCAAAATCTATACATTTCCAAACCACCCAGACTAGTTATGTACACAACCTTACCACAGAATGCATTGAATAGAAAGTAATGCATTCAACTCAAAGGAGTATACAGTTCAATTTTGCTGATACCTACTATGTGATAACATGATCTAAACATTGTTAGCGCACTAACCATATGATTTAGAGTTGTCTGCAACCAATTTTATGAGTGTGCTACCTATGGTCCAGAAGTTAATTTCAGTAACATTACCTTCACTGCACAGTGGAACTTTAGCCTTTGCAGAAGTAAACCAAGTCAATGGCTGTTCCACTGTAAATGGTACCAGGTAGGTTAGTGAATTCAGCTTGCATTGGAGTATTCCATGGCACTGAGAACTCTACATGCATTATCTGTCCAGTTCCAAGCCACCCAGAGTAGTTATGTTCACAACCTTACCACAGAATGAATTGAATAGAAAGTAATGCATTCAACTCAATGGAGTGTACAGTTCAATTTTGCTGATAACTACTACGTGCTGACATGATCTAAACATTGTTATCACACTAACCATATGATTTAGATTTGTCTGCAACCTATTTTATGAGTGTGCTACCTATTCTCCAGAAGTTACTTTCAGTAACATTACCTTCTCTACACAGTGGAACTTTAGACTTTGCAGAAGAAAACCAAGTCAATGGCTGTTCCACTGTAAATGGTACCATGTAGGTTACTGAATTCAGCTTGCATTGGAGTATTCCATGGCACTGAGCACTCTACATGCAATATCTGTACAGTTCCAAACCACCCAGAGTAGTTATGTACACAACCTTACCACAGAATGCATTGAATAGAAAGTAATGCATTCAACTCAAAGGAGTGTACAGTTCAATTTTGCTGACACGTACTATGTGCTAACATGATCTAAACATTGTTATCAGACTAACCATATGATTTAGAGTTGTCTGCAACCAATTTTATGAGTGTGCTACCTATTCTCCAGAAGTTACTTTCAGTAACATTACATTCTCTACACAGTGGAACTTTAGCTTTGCAGAAGTAAACCAAGTCAATGGCTGTTCCACTGTAAATGGTACCAGGTAGGTTAGTGAATTCAGCTTGCATTGGAGTATTCCATGGCACTGAGAACTCTACATGCATTATCTGTACAGTTCGAAACCACCCAGAGAAGTTATGTTCACAACCTTACCACAGAATGAATTGAATAAAAAGTAATGCATTCAACTCAATGGAGTGTACAGTTCAATTTTGCTGATAACTACTACGTGCTGACATGATCTAAACAGTGTTATCACACTAACCATATGATTTAGATTTGTCTGCAACCAATTTTATGAGTGTGCTACCTATTCTCCAGAAGTTACTTTCAGTAACATTACATTCTCCACACAGTGGAACTTTAGCCTTTGCAGAAGTAAACCAGGTCAATGGCTTTTCCACTGTAAATGGTACCAGGTATGTTAGTGAATTCACCTTGCATTGGAGTATTCTATGGCACTGAGAACTCTACATGCATTATCTGTACAGTTCCAAACCACCCAGAGTAGTTATGTACACAACCTTACCACAGAATGAATTGAATAGAAAGTAATGCATTCAACTCAATGGAGTGTACAGTTCAATTTTGCTGATAACTACTACGTGCTGACGTGATCTAAACATTGTTATCACACTAACCATATGATTTAGATTTGTCTGCAACCAATTTTATGAGTGTGCTACCTATTCTCCAGAAGTTACTTTCAGTAACATTACATTCTCCACACAGTGGAACTTTAGCCTTTGCAGAAGTAAACCAGGTCAATGGCTGTTCCACTGTAAATGGTACCAGGTATGTTAGTGAATTCACCTTGCATTGGAGTATTCTATGGCACTGAGAACTCTACATGCATTATCTGTACAGTTCCAAACCACCCAGAGTAGTTATGTACACAACCTTACCACAGAATGAATTGAATAGAAAGTAATGCATTCAACTCAATGGAGTGTACAGTTCAATTTTGCTGATAACTACTATGTGCTGACGTGATCTAAACATTGTTATCACACTAACCATATGATTTAGATTTGTCTGCAACCAATTTTATGAGTGTGCTACCTATTCTCCAGAAGTTACTTTCAGTAACATTACATTCTCCACACAGTGGAACTTTAGCCTTTGCAGAAGTAAACCAGGTCAATGGCTGTTCCACTGTAAATTGTACCAGGTATGTTAGTGAATTCACCTTGCATTGGAGTATTCCATGGCACTGAGCACTCTACATGCAAAATCTATACATTTCCAAACCACCCAGAGTAGTTATGTACACAACCTTACCTCAGAATGCATTGAATACAAAGTAATGCATTCAACTCAAAGGAGTGTACAGTTCAATTTTGCTGATACCTACTATGTGCTAACCGGATCTAAACATTGATAGCGCACTAACCATATGATTTAGAGTTGTCTGCAACCAATTTTATGAGTGTGCTACCTATGGTCCAGAAGTTACTTTCAGTAACATTACCTTCACTGCACAGTGGAACTTTAGCCTTTGCAGAAGTAAACCAAGTCAATGGCTGTTCCACTGTAAATGGTACCAGGTAGGTTAGTGAATTCAGCTTGCATTGGAGTATTCCATGGCACTGAGAACTCTACATGCATTATCTGTACAGTTCCAAACCACCCAGAGTAGTTATGTACACAACCTTACCACAGAATGAATTGAATAGAAAGTAATGCATTCAACTGAATGGAGTGTACAGTTCAATTTTGCTGATAACTACTATGTGCTGACATGATCTAAACATTGTTATCAGACTAACCATATGATTTAGAGTTGTCTGCAACCAATTTTATGAGTGTACTACCTATTCTCCAGAAGTTACTTTCAGTAACATTACATTCTCCACACAGTGGAACTTTAGCCTTTGCAGAAGTAAACCAGGTCAATGGCTTTTCCACTGTAAATGGTACCAGGTAGGTTAGTGAATTCAGCTTGCATTGGAGTATTCTATGGCACTGAGAACTCTACATGCATTATCTGTACAGTTCCAAACCACCCAGAGTAGTTATGTACACAACCTTACCACAGAATGAATTGAATAGAAAGTAATGCATTCAACTCAATGGAGTGTACAGTTCAATTTTGCTGATAACTACTACGTGCTGACATGATCTAAACAGTGTTATCACACTAACCATATGATTTAGATTTGTCTGCAACCAATTTTATGAGTGTGCTACCTATTCTCCAGAAGTTACTTTCAGTAACATTACATTCTCCACACAGTGGAACTTTAGCCTTTGCAGAAGTAAACCAGGTCAATGGCTTTTCCACTGTAAATGGTACCAGGTATGTTAGTGAATTCACCTTGCATTGGAGTATTCTATGGCACTGAGAACTCTACATGCATTATCTGTACAGTTCCAAACCACCCAGAGTAGTTATCTACACAACCTTACCACAGAATGAATTGAATAGAAAGTAATGCATTCAACTCAATGGAGTGTACAGTTCAATTTTGCTGATAACTACTACGTGCTGACGTGATCTAAACATTGTTATCACACTAACCATATGATTTAGATTTGTCTGCAACCAATTTTATGAGTGTGCTACCTATTCTCCAGAAGTTACTTTCAGTAACATTACATTCTCCACACAGTGGAACTTTAGCCTTTGCAGAAGTAAACCAGGTCAATGGCTGTTCCACTGTAAATTGTACCAGGTATGTTAGTGAATTCACCTTGCATTGGAGTATTCCATGGCACTGAGCACTCTACATGCAAAATCTATACATTTCCAAACCACCCAGAGTAGTTATGTACACAACCTTACCTCAGAATGCATTGAATACAAAGTAATGCATTCAACTCAAAGGAGTGTACAGTTCAATTTTGCTGATACCTACTATGTGCTAACCGGATCTAAACATTGATAGCGCACTAACCATATGATTTAGAGTTGTCTGCAACCAATTTTATGAGTGTGCTATTTATGGTCCAGAAGTTACTTTCAGTAACATTACCTTCACTGCACAGTGGAACTTTAGCCTTTGCAGAAGTAAACCAAGTCAATGGCTGTTCCACTGTAAATGGTACCAGGTAGGTTAGTGAATTCAGCTTGCATTGGAGTATTCCATGGCACTGAGAACTCTACATGCATTATCTGTACAGTTCCAAACCACCCAGAGTAGTTATGTACACAACCTTACCACAGAATGAATTGAATAGAAAGTAATGCATTCAACTGAATGGAGTGTACAGTTCAATTTTGCTGATAACTACTATGTGCTGACATGATCTAAACATTGTTATCAGACTAACCATATGATTTAGAGTTGTCTGCAACCAATTTTATGAGTGTACTACCTATTCTCCAGAAGTTACTTTCAGTAACATTACATTCTCCACACAGTGGAACTTTAGCCTTTGCAGAAGTAAACCAGGTCAATGGCTTTTCCACTGTAAATGGTACCAGGTAGGTTAGTGAATTCAGCTTGCATTGGAGTATTCTATGGCACTGAGAACTCTACATGCATTATCTGTACAGTTCCAAACCACCCAGAATAGTTATGTACACAACCTTACCACAGAATGAATTGAATAGAAAGTAATGCATTCAACTCAATGGAGTGTACAGTTCAATTTTGCTGATAACTACTACGTGCTGACATGATCTAAACATTGTTATCACACTAACCATATGATTTAGATTTGTCTGCAACCAATTTTATGAGTGTGCTACCTATTCTCCAGAAGTTACTTTCAGTAACATTACATTCTCCACACAGTGGAACTTTAGCCTTTGCAGAAGTAAACCAGGTCAATGGCTGTTCCACTATAAATGGTAACAGGTATGTTAGTGAATTCACCTTGCATTGGAGTATTCCATGGCACTGAGCACTCTACATGCAAAATCTATACATTTCCAAACCACCCAGAGTAGTTATGTACACAACCTTACCTCAGAATGCATTGAATACAAAGTAATGCATTCAACTCAAAGGAGTGTACAGTTCAATTTTGCTGATACCTACTATGTGCTAACCTGATCTAAACATTGTTAGCGCACTAACCATATGATTTAGAGTTGTCTGCAACCAATTTTATGAGTGTGCTACCTATGGTCCAGAAGTTACTTTCAGTAACATTACCTTCACTGCACAGTGTAACTTTAGCCTTTGCAGAAGTAAACCACGTCAATGGCTGTTCCACTGTAAATGGTACCAAGTAGGTTACTGAATTCAGCTTGCATTGGAGTATTCCATGGCACTGAGCACTCTACATGAAATACCTGTACAGTTCCAAACCACCCAGAGTAGTTATGTACACAACCTTACCACAGAATGAATTGAATAGAAATTAATGCATTCAACTCAATGGAGTGTACAGTTCAATTTTGCTGATAACTACTATGTGCTGACATGATCTAAACATTGTTATCACACTAACCATATGATTTAGAGTTGTCTGCAGCCAATTTTATGAGTGTGCTACCTATTCTCCAGAAGTTACTTCCAGTAACATTACATTCTCTACACAGTGGAACTTTAGCCTTTGCAGAAGTAAACCAAGTCAATGGCTGTTCCACTGTAAATGGTACCAGGTAGGTTAGTGAATTCAGCTTGCATTGGAGTATTCCATGGCACTGAGCACTCTACATGCAATATCTGTACAGTTCCAAACCACCCAGAGTAGTTATGTACACAACCTTACCACAGAATGAATTGAATAGAAATTAATGCATTCAACTCAATGGAGTGTACAGTTCAATTTTGCTGATAACTACTATGTGCTGACATGATCTAAACATTGTTATCACACTAACCATATGATTTAGAGTTGTCTGCAGCCAATTTTATGAGTGTGCTACCTATTCTCCAGAAGTTACTTTCAGTAACATTACATTCTCTACACAGTGGAACTTTAGCCTTTGCAGAAGTAAACCAAGTCAATGGCTGTTCCACTGTAAATGGTACCAGGTAGGTTAGTGAATTCAGCTTGCATTGGAGTATTCCATGGCACTGAGCACTCTACATGCAAAATCTATACATTTCCAAACCACCCAGACTAGTTATGTACACAACCTTACCACAGAATGCATTGAATAGAAAGTAATGCATTCAACTCAAAGGAGTGTACAGTTCAATTTTGCTGATACCTACTATGTGATAACATGATCTAAACATTGTTAGCGCACTAACCATATGATTTAGAGTTGTCTGCAACCAATTTTATGAGTGTGCTACCTATGGTCCAGAAGTTAATTTCAGTAACATTACCTTCTCTGCACAGTGGAACTTTAGCCTTTGCAGAAGTAAACCAAGTCAATGGCTGTTCCACTGTAAATGGTACCAGGTAGGTTAGTGAATTCAGCTTGCATTTGAGTATTCCATGGCACTGAGAACTCTACATGCATTATCTGTCCAGTTCCAAGCCACCCAGAGTAGTTATGTTCACAACCTTACCACAGAATGAATTGAATAGAAAGTAATGCATTCAACTCAATGGAGTGTACAGTTCAATTTTGCTGATAACTACTACGTGCTGACATGATCTAAACATTGTTATCACACTAACCATATGATTTAGATTTGTCTGCAACCTATTTTATGAGTGTGCTACCTATTCTCCAGAAGTTACTTTCAGTAACATTACCTTCTCTACACAGTGGAACTTTAGACTTTGCAGAAGAAAACCAAGTCAATGGCTGTTCCACTGTAAATGGTACCATGTAGGTTACTGAATTCAGCTTGCATTGGAGTATTCCATGGCACTGAGCACTCTACATGCAATATCTGTACAGTTCCAAACCACCCAGAGTAGTTATGTACACAACCTTACCACAGAATGCATTGAATAGAAAGTAATGCATTCAACTCAAAGGAGTGTACAGTTCAATTTTGCTGACACGTACTATGTGCTAACATGATCTAAACATTGTTATCAGACTAACCATATGATTTAGAGTTGTCTGCAACCAATTTTATGAGTGTGCTACCTATTCTCCAGAAGTTACTTTCAGTAACATTACATTCTCTACACAGTGGAACTTTAGCTTTGCAGAAGTAAACCAAGTCAATGGCTGTTCCACTGTAAATGGTACCAGGTAGGTTAGTGAATTCAGCTTGCATTGGAGTATTCCATGGCACTGAGAACTCTACATGCATTATCTGTACAGTTCGAAACCACCCAGAGAAGTTATGTTCACAACCTTACCACAGAATGAATTGAATAAAAAGTAATGCATTCAACTCAATGGAGTGTACAGTTCAATTTTGCTGATAACTACTACGTGCTGACATGATCTAAACAGTGTTATCACACTAACCATATGATTTAGATTTGTCTGCAACCAATTTTATGAGTGTGCTACCTATTCTCCAGAAGTTACTTTCAGTAACATTACATTCTCCACACAGTGGAACTTTAGCCTTTGCAGAAGTAAACCAGGTCAATGGCTTTTCCACTGTAAATGGTACCAGGTATGTTAGTGAATTCACCTTGCATTGGAGTATTCTATGGCACTGAGAACTCTACATGCATTATCTGTACAGTTCCAAACCACCCAGAGTAGTTATGTACACAACCTTACCACAGAATGAATTGAATAGAAAGTAATGCATTCAACTCAATGGAGTGTACAGTTCAATTTTGCTGATAACTACTACGTGCTGACGTGATCTAAACATTGTTATCACACTAACCATATGATTTAGATTTGTCTGCAACCAATTTTATGAGTGTGCTACCTATTCTCCAGAAGTTACTTTCAGTAACATTACATTCTCCACACAGTGGAACTTTAGCCTTTGCAGAAGTAAACCAGGTCAATGGCTGTTCCACTGTAAATGGTACCAGGTATGTTAGTGAATTCACCTTGCATTGGAGTATTCTATGGCACTGAGAACTCTACATGCATTATCTGTACAGTTCCAAACCACCCAGAGTAGTTATGTACACAACCTTACCACAGAATGAATTGAATAGAAAGTAATGCATTCAACTCAATGGAGTGTACAGTTCAATTTTGCTGATAACTACTATGTGCTGACGTGATCTAAACATTGTTATCACACTAACCATATGATTTAGATTTGTCTGCAACCAATTTTATGAGTGTGCTACCTATTCTCCAGAAGTTACTTTCAGTAACATTACATTCTCCACACAGTGGAACTTTAGCCTTTGCAGAAGTAAACCAGGTCAATGGCTGTTCCACTGTAAATTGTACCAGGTATGTTAGTGAATTCACCTTGCATTGGAGTATTCCATGGCACTGAGCACTCTACATGCAAAATCTATACATTTCCAAACCACCCAGAGTAGTTATGTACACAACCTTACCTCAGAATGCATTGAATACAAAGTAATGCATTCAACTCAAAGGAGTGTACAGTTCAATTTTGCTGATACCTACTATGTGCTAACCGGATCTAAACATTGATAGCGCACTAACCATATGATTTAGAGTTGTCTGCAACCAATTTTATGAGTGTGCTATTTATGGTCCAGAAGTTACTTTCAGTAACATTACCTTCACTGCACAGTGGAACTTTAGCCTTTGCAGAAGTAAACCAAGTCAATGGCTGTTCCACTGTAAATGGTACCAGGTAGGTTAGTGAATTCAGCTTGCATTGGAGTATTCCATGGCACTGAGAACTCTACATGCATTATCTGTACAGTTCCAAACCACCCAGAGTAGTTATGTACACAACCTTACCACAGAATGAATTGAATAGAAAGTAATGCATTCAACTGAATGGAGTGTACAGTTCAATTTTGCTGATAACTACTATGTGCTGACATGATCTAAACATTGTTATCAGACTAACCATATGATTTAGAGTTGTCTGCAACCAATTTTATGAGTGTACTACCTATTCTCCAGAAGTTACTTTCAGTAACATTACATTCTCCACACAGTGGAACTTTAGCCTTTGCAGAAGTAAACCAGGTCAATGGCTTTTCCACTGTAAATGGTACCAGGTAGGTTAGTGAATTCAGCTTGCATTGGAGTATTCTATGGCACTGAGAACTCTACATGCATTATCTGTACAGTTCCAAACCACCCAGAGTAGTTATGTACACAACCTTACCACAGAATGAATTGAATAGAAAGTAATGCATTCAACTCAATGGAGTGTACAGTTCAATTTTGCTGAAAACTACTACGTGCTGACATGATCTAAACAGTGTTATCACACTAACCATATGATTTAGATTTGTCTGCAACCAATTTTATGAGTGTGCTACCTATTCTCCAGAAGTTATTTTCAGTAACATTACATTCTCCACACAGTGGAACTTTAGCCTTTGCAGAAGTAAACCAGGTCAATGGCTTTTCCACTGTAAATGGTACCAGGTATGTTAGTGAATTCACCTTGCATTGGAGTATTCTATGGCACTGAGAACTCTACATGCATTATCTGTACAGTTCCAAACCACCCAGAGTAGTTATGTACACAACCTTACCACAGAATGAATTGAATAGAAAGTAATGCATTCAACTCAATGGAGTGTACAGTTCAATTTTGCTGATAACTACTACGTGCTGACGTGATCTAAACATTGTTATCACACTAACCATATGATTTAGATTTGTCTGCAACCAATTTTATGAGTGTGCTACCTATTCTCCAGAAGTTACTTTCAGTAACATTACATTCTCCACACAGTGGAACTTTAGCCTTTGCAGAAGTAAACCAGGTCAATGGCTGTTCCACTGTAAATGGTACCAGGTATGTTAGTGAATTCACCTTGCATTGGAGTATTCTATGGCACTGAGAACTCTACATGCATTATCTGTACAGTTCCAAACCACCCAGAGTAGTTATGTACACAACCTTACCACAGAATGAATTGAATACAAAGTAATGCATTCAACTCAATGGAGTGTACAGTTCAATTTTGCTGATAACTACTATGTGCTGACGTGATCTAAACATTGTTATCACACTAACCATATGATTTAGATTTGTCTGCAACCAATTTTATGAGTGTGCTACCTATTCTCCAGAAGTTACTTTCATTAACATTACATTCTCCACACAGTGGAACTTTAGCCTTTGCAGAAGTAAACCAGGTCAATGGCTGTTCCACTGTAAATTGTACCAGGTATGTTAGTGAATTCACCTTGCATTGGAGTATTCCATGGCACTGAGCACTCTACATGCAAAATCTATACATTTCCAAACCACCCAGAGTAGTTATGTACACAACCTTACCTCAGAATGCATTGAATACAAAGTAATGCATTCAACTCAAAGGAGTGTACAGTTCAATTTTGCTGATACCTACTATGTGCTAACCGGATCTAAACATTGATAGCGCACTAACCATATGATTTAGAGTTGTCTGCAACCAATTTTATGAGTGTGCTATTTATGGTCCAGAAGTTACTTTCAGTAACATTACCTTCACTGCACAGTGGAACTTTAGCCTTTGCAGAAGTAAACCAAGTCAATGGCTGTTCCACTGTAAATGGTACCAGGTAGGTTAGTGAATTCAGCTTGCATTGGAGTATTCCATGGCACTGAGAACTCTACATGCATTATCTGTACAGTTCCAAACCACCCAGAGTAGTTATGTACACAACCTTACCACAGAATGAATTGAATAGAAAGTAATGCATTCAACTGAATGGAGTGTACAGTTCAATTTTGCTGATAACTACTATGTGCTGACATGATCTAAACATTGTTATCAGACTAACCATATGATTTAGAGTTGTCTGCAACCAATTTTATGAGTGTACTACCTATTCTCCAGAAGTTACTTTCAGTAACATTACATTCTCCACACAGTGGAACTTTAGCCTTTGCAGAAGTAAACCAGGTCAATGGCTTTTCCACTGTAAATGGTACCAGGTAGGTTAGTGAATTCAGCTTGCATTGGAGTATTCTATGGCACTGAGAACTCTACATGCATTATCTGTACAGTTCCAAACCACCCAGAGTAGTTATGTACACAACCTTACCACAGAATGAATTGAATAGAAAGTAATGCATTCAACTCAATGGAGTGTACAGTTCAATTTTGCTGATAACTACTACGTGCTGACATGATCTAAACATTGTTATCACACTAACCATATGATTTAGATTTGTCTGCAACCAATTTTATGAGTGTGCTACCTATTCTCCAGAAGTTACTTTCAGTAACATTACATTCTCCACACAGTGGAACTTTAGCCTTTGCAGAAGTAAACCAGGTCAATGGCTGTTCCACTATAAATGGTAACAGGTATGTTAGTGAATTCACCTTGCATTGGAGTATTCCATGGCACTGAGCACTCTACATGCAAAATCTATACATTTCCAAACCACCCAGAGTAGTTATGTACACAACCTTACCTCAGAATGCATTGAATACAAAGTAATGCATTCAACTCAAAGGAGTGTACAGTTCAATTTTGCTGATACCTACTATGTGCTAACCTGATCTAAACATTGTTAGCGCACTAACCATATGATTTAGAGTTGTCTGCAACCAATTTTATGAGTGTGCTACCTATGGTCCAGAAGTTACTTTCAGTAACATTACCTTCACTGCACAGTGTAACTTTAGCCTTTGCAGAAGTAAACCACGTCAATGGCTGTTCCACTGTAAATGGTACCAAGTAGGTTACTGAATTCAGCTTGCATTGGAGTATTCCATGGCACTGAGCACTACATGCAATACCTGTACAGTTCCAAACCACCCAGAGTAGTTATGTACACAACCTTACCACAGAATGAATTGAATAGAAAGTAATGCATTCAACTCAATGGAGTGTACAGTTCAATTTTGCTGATAACTACTATGTGCTGAAATGATCTAAACATTGTTATCACACTAACCATATGATTTAGATTTGTCTGCAACCAATTTTATGAGTGTGCTACCTATTCTCCAGAAGTTACTTTCAGTAACATTACATTCTCCACACAGTGGAACTTCAGCCTTTGCAGAAGTAAACCAGGTCAATGGCTTTTCCACTGTAAATGGTACCAGGTAGGTTAGTGAATTCAGCTTGCATTGGAGTATTCTATGGCACTGAGAACTCTACATGCATTATCTGTACAGTTCCAAACCACCCAGAGTAGTTATGTACACAACCTTACCACAGAATGAATTGAATAGAAAGTAATGCATTCAACTCAATGGAGTGTACAGTTCAGTTTTGCTGATAACTACTACGTGCTGACATGATCTAAACATTGTTATCACACTAACCATATGATTTAGATTTGTCTGCAACCAATTTTATGAGTGTGCTACCTATTCTCCAGAAGTTACTTTCAGTAACATTACATTCTCCACACAGTGGAACTTTAGCCTTTGCATAAGTAAACCAGGTCAATGGCTGTTCCACTATAAATGGTATCAGGTATGTTAGTGAATTCACCTTGCATTGGAGTATTCCATGGCACTGAGCACTCTACATGCAAAATCTATACATTTCCAAACCACCCAGAGTAGTTATGTACACAACCTTACCTCAGAATGCATTGAATACAAAGTAATGCATTCAACTCAAAGGAGTGTACAGTTCAATTTTGCTGATACCTACTATGTGCTAACCTGATCTAAACATTGTTAGCGCACTAACCATATGATTTAGAGTTGTCTGCAACCAATTTTATGAGTGTGCTACCTATGGTCCAGAAGTTACTTTCAGTAACATTACCGTCACTGCACAGTGTAACTTTAGCCTTTGCAGAAGTAAACCACGTCAATGGCTGTTCCACTGTAAATGGTACCAAGTAGGTTACTGAATTCAGCTTCCATTGGAGTATTCCATGGCACTGAGCACTACATGCAATACCTGTACAGTTCCAAACCACCCAGAGTAGTTATGTACACAACCTTACCACAGAATGAATTGAATAGAAAGTAATGCATTCAACTCAATGGAGTGTACAGTTCAATTTTGCTGATAACTACTATGTGCTGAAATGATCTAAACATTGTTATCACACTAACCATATGATTTAGTGTTGTCTGCAACCAATTTTATGAATGTGCTACCTATTCTCCAGAAGTTACTTTCAGTAACATTACATTCTCTACACAGTGGAACTTTAGCCTTTGCAGAAGTAAACCAAGTCAATGGCTGTTCCACTGTAAATGGTACCAGGTAGTTTACTGAATTCAGCTTGCGTTGGAGTATTCCATGGCACTGAGCACTCTACATGCAATATCTTTTCAGTTCCAAACCACCCAGAGTAGTTATGTTCACAACCTTACCATAGAATGAATTGAATACAAAGAAATGCATTCAACTGAATGGAGTGTACAGTTCAATTTTGCTGATAACTACTATGTGCTGACATGATGTAAACATTGTTAGCACACTATCCATATTATTTAGAGTTGTCTGCAATCAATTTTATTAGTGTGCTACCTATGCAGCAGAAGTTTCAGTAACATTACCTTCTCTACACAGTGGAACTTTAGCGTTTGCAGCAGTAAACCAGGTCAATGGCTGTTCCACTGTAAATTGTACCAGGTATGTTAGTGAATTCACCTTGCATTGGAGTATTCCATGGCACTGAGCACTCTACATGCAAAATCTATACATTTCCAAACCAGCCAGAGTAGTTATGTACACAACCTTACCACAGAATGCATTGAATAGAAAGTAATGCATTCAACTCAAAGGAGTGTACAGTTCAATTTTGCTGATACCTACTATGTGCTAACATGATCTAAACATTGTTAGCGCACTAACCATATGATTTAAAGTTGTCTGCAACCAATTTTATGAGTGTGCTACGTATGGTCCAGAAGTTACTTTCAGGAACATTACCTTCACTGCACAGTGGAACTTTTTCCTTTGCAGAAGTAAACCAGGACCATGGCTGTTCCACTGTAAATGGTACCAGGTATGTTAGTGAATTCATCTTGCATTGGAGTATTCCATGGCACTGAGCACTCTACATGAAAAATCTATACAGTTCCAAACCTCCCAGAGTAGTTATGTACACAACCTTACCACAGAATGAATTGAATAGAAAGTAATGCATTCAACTGAATGGTGTGTATGAGTTCAATTTTGCTGATAACTACTATGTGCTGACATGATCTAAACATTGTTATCACACTAACCATATGATTTAGAGTTGTCTGCAACCAATTTTATGAGTGTGCTACCTATTCTCCAGAAGTTACTTTCAGTAACATTACATTCTCTACACAGTGGAACTTTAGCGTTTGCAGAAGTAAACCAAGTCAATGGCTGTTCCACTGTAAATGGTACCAGGTAGGTTAGTGAATTCAGCTTGCATTGGAGTATTCCATGGCACTGAGAACTCTACATGCATTATCTGTACAGTTCCAAACCACCCAGAGTAGTTATGTTCACAACCTTACCATAGAATGAATTGAATACAAAGAAATGCATTCAACTGAATGGAGTGTACAGTTCAATTTTGCTGATAACTACTATGTGCTGACATGATCTAAACATTGTTATCACACTATCCATATGATTTAGATTTGTCTGCAACCAATTCTATGAGTGTGCTACCTATTCTCCAGAAGTTACGTTCAGTAACATTACATTCTCCACACAGTGGAACTTTAGCCTTTGCAGAAGTAAACCAGGTCAATGGCTTTTCCACTGTAAATGGTACCAGGTAGTTTACTGAATTCAGCTTGCGTTGGAGTATTCCATGGCACTGAGCACTCTACATGCAATATCTTTTCAGTTCCAAACCACCCAGAGTAGTTATGTACACAACTTACCACAGAATGCATTGAATACAAAGTAATGCATTCAAATCAATGGAGTGTACAGTTCAATTTTGCTGATAACTACTATGTGCTGACATGATGTAAACATTGTTAGCACACTATCCATATTATTTAGAGTTGTCTGCAATCAATTTTATTAGTGTGCTACCTATGCAGCAGAAGTTTCAGTAACATTACCTTCTCTACACAGTGGAACTTTAGCGTTTGCAGCAGTAAACCAGGTCAATGGCTGTTCCACTGTAAATGGTACCAGGTATGTTAGTGAATTCACCTTGCATTGGAGTATTCCATGGCACTGAGCACTCTACATGCAAAATCTATACATTTCCAAACCAGCCAGAGTAGTTATGTACACAACCTTACCACAGAATGCATTGAATAGAAAGTAATGCATTCAACTCAAAGGAGTGAACAGTTCAATTTTGCTGATACCTACTATGTGCTAACATGATCTAAACATTGTTAGCGCACTAACCATATGATTTAAAGTTGTCTGCAACCAATTTTATGAGTGTGCTACGTATGGTCCAGAAGTTACTTTCAGGAACATTACCTTCACTGCACAGTGGAACTTTTTCCTTTGCAGAAGTAAACCAGGACCATGGCTGTTCCACTGTAAATGGTACCAGGTATGTTCGTGAATTCATCTTGCATTGGAGTATTCCATGGCACTGAGCACTCTACATGAAAAATCTATACAGTTCCAAACCTCCCAGAGTAGTTATGTACACAACCTTACCACAGAATGAATTGAATAGAAAGTAATGCATTCAACTGAATGGTGTGTATGAGTTCAATTCTGCTGATAACTACTATGTGCTGACATGATCTAAACATTGTTATCACACTAACCATATGATTTAGAGTTGTCTGCAACCAATTTTATGAGTGTGCTACCTATTCTCCAGAAGTTACTTTCAGTAACATTACATTCTCTACACAGTGGAACTTTAGCGTTTGCAGAAGTAAACCAAGTCAATGGCTGTTCCACTGTAAATGGTACCAGGTATGTTAGTGAATTCAGCTTGCATTGGAGTATTCCATGGCACTGAGAACTCTACATGCATTATCTGTACAGTTCCAAACCACCCAGAGTAGTTATGTTCACAACCTTACCATAGAATGAATTGAATACAAAGAAATGCATTCAACTGAATGGAGTGTACAGTTCAATTTTGCTGATAACTACTATGTGCTGACATGATGTAAACATTGTTAGCACACTATCCATATTATTTAGAGTTGTCTGCAATCAATTTTATTAGTGTGCTACCTATGCAGCAGAAGTTTCAGTAACATTACCTTCTCTACACAGTGGAACTTTAGCGTTTGCAGCAGTAAACCAGGTCAATGGCTGTTCCACTGTAAATTGTACCAGGTATGTTAGTGAATTCACCTTGCATTGGAGTATTCCATGGCACTGAGCACTCTACATGCAAAATCTATACATTTCCAAACCAGCCAGAGTAGTTATGTACACAACCTTACCACAGAATGCATTGAATAGAAAGTAATGCATTCAACTCAAAGGAGTGTACAGTTCAATTTTGCTGATACCTACTATGTGCTAACATGATCTAAACATTGTTAGCGCACTAACCATATGATTTAAAGTTGTCTGCAACCAATTTTATGAGTGTGCTACGTATGGTCCAGAAGTTACTTTCAGGAACATTACCTTCACTGCACAGTGGAACTTTTTCCTTTGCAGAAGTAAACCAGGACCATGGCTGTTCCACTGTAAATGGTACCAGGTATGTTAGTGAATTCATCTTGCATTGGAGTATTCCATGGCACTGAGCACTCTACATGAAAAATCTATACAGTTCCAAACCTCCCAGAGTAGTTATGTACACAACCTTACCACAGAATGAATTGAATAGAAAGTAATGCATTCAACTGAATGGTGTGTATGAGTTCAATTTTGCTGATAACTACTATGTGCTGACATGATCTAAACATTGTTATCACACTAACCATATGATTTAGAGTTGTCTGCAACCAATTTTATGAGTGTGCTACCTATTCTCCAGAAGTTACTTTCAGTAACATTACATTCTCTACACAGTGGAACTTTAGCGTTTGCAGAAGTAAACCAAGTCAATGGCTGTTCCACTGTAAATGGTACCAGGTAGGTTAGTGAATTCAGCTTGCATTGGAGTATTCCATGGCACTGAGAACTCTACATGCATTATCTGTACAGTTCCAAACCACCCAGAGTAGTTATGTTCACAACCTTACCATAGAATGAATTGAATACAAAGAAATGCATTCAACTGAATGGAGTGTACAGTTCAATTTTGCTGATAACTACTATGTGCTGACATGATCTAAACATTGTTATCACACTATCCATATGATTTAGATTTGTCTGCAACCAATTCTATGAGTGTGCTACCTATTCTCCAGAAGTTACGTTCAGTAACATTACATTCTCCACACAGTGGAACTTTAGCCTTTGCAGAAGTAAACCAGGTCAATGGCTTTTCCACTGTAAATGGTACCAGGTAGTTTACTGAATTCAGCTTGCGTTGGAGTATTCCATGGCACTGAGCACTCTACATGCAATATCTTTTCAGTTCCAAACCACCCAGAGTAGTTATGTACACAACTTACCACAGAATGCATTGAATACAAAGTAATGCATTCAAATCAATGGAGTGTACAGTTCAATTTTGCTGATAACTACTATGTGCTGACATGATGTAAACATTGTTAGCACACTATCCATATTATTTAGAGTTGTCTGCAATCAATTTTATTAGTGTGCTACCTATGCAGCAGAAGTTTCAGTAACATTACCTTCTCTACACAGTGGAACTTTAGCGTTTGCAGCAGTAAACCAGGTCAATGGCTGTTCCACTGTAAATGGTACCAGGTATGTTAGTGAATTCACCTTGCATTGGAGTATTCCATGGCACTGAGCACTCTACATGCAAAATCTATACATTTCCAAACCACCCAGAGTAGTTATGTACACAACCTTACCACAGAATGCATTGAATAGAAAGTAATGCATTCAACTCAAAGGAGTGTACAGTTCAATTTTGCTGATACCTACTATGTGCTAACATGATCTAAACATTGTTAGCGCACTAACCATATGATTTAAAGTTGTCTGCAACCAATTTTATGAGTGTGCTACGTATGGTCCAGAAGTTACTTTCAGGAACATTACCTTCACTGCACAGTGGAACTTTTTCCTTTGCAGAAGTAAACCAGGACCATGGCTGTTCCACTGTAAATGGTACCAGGTATGTTAGTGAATTCATCTTGCATTGGAGTATTCCATGGCACTGAGCACTCTACATGAAAAATCTATACAGTTCCAAACCTCCCAGAGTAGTTATGTACACAACCTTACCACAGAATGAATTGAATAGAAAGTAATGCATTCAACTGAATGGTGTGTATGAGTTCAATTTTGCTGATAACTACTATGTGCTGACATGATCTAAACATTGTTATCACACTAACCATATGATTTAGAGTTGTCTGCAACCAATTTTATGAGTGTGCTACCTATTCTCCAGAAGTTACTTTCAGTAACATTACATTCTCTACACAGTGGAACTTTAGCGTTTGCAGAAGTAAACCAAGTCAATGGCTGTTCCACTGTAAATGGTACCAGGTAGGTTAGTGAATTCAGCTTGCATTGGAGTATTCCATGGCACTGAGAACTCTACATGCATTATCTGTACAGTTCCAAACCACCCAGAGTAGTTATGTTCACAACCTTACCATAGAATGAATTGAATACAAAGAAATGCATTCAACTGAATGGAGTGTACAGTTCAATTTTGCTGATAACTACTATGTGCTGACATGATCTAAACATTGTTATCACACTATCCATATGATTTAGATTTGTCTGCAACCAATTCTATGAGTGTGCTACCTATTCTCCAGAAGTTACGTTCAGTAACATTACATTCTCCACACAGTGGAACTTTAGCCTTTGCAGAAGTAAACCAGGTCAATGGCTTTTCCACTGTAAATGGTACCAGGTATGTTAGTGAATTCACCTTGCATTGGAGTATTCCATGGCACTGAGCACTCTACATGCAAAATATATACAGTTCCAAACCACCCAGAGTAGTTATGTACACAACCTTACCACAGAATGCATGGAATAGAAAGTAATGCATTCAACTCAAAGGAGGGTACAGTTCAATTTTGCTGATACCTACTATGTGCTAACATGATCTAAACATTGTTAGCGCACTAACCATATGATTTAGAGTTGTCTGCAACCAATTTTATTAGTGTGCTACCTATTCTCCAGAAGTTACTTTCAGTAACATTACATTCTCCACACAGTGGAACTTTAGCCTTTGCAGAAGTAAACCAGGTCAATGGCTGTTCCACTGTAAATGGTACCAGGTATGTTAGTGAATTCACCTTGCATTGGAGTATTCCATGGCAGTGAGCACTCTACATGCAAAATCTATACATTTCCAAACCACCCAGAGTAGTAATGTACACAACCTTACCACAGAATGAATTGAATAGAAAGTAATGCATTCAACTGAATGGAGTGTACAGTTCAATTTTGCTGATAACTACTATGTGCTGACATGATCTAAACATTGTTATCACACTATCCATATGATTTATAGTTGTCTGCAACCAATTTTATCAGTGTGCTACCTATTCTCCAGAAGTTACTTTCAGTAACATTACATTCTCTACACAGTGGAACTTTAGCCTTTGCAGAAGTAAACCAAGTCAATGGCTGTTCCACTGTAAATGGTACCAGGTAGGTTACTGAATTCACCTTGCATTGGAGTATTCCATGGCACTGAGCACTCTACATGCAAAATCTATACATTTCCAAACCACCCAGAGTAGTTATCTACACAACCTTACCACAGAATGCATTGAATAGAAAGTAATGCATTCAACTCAAAGGAGTGTACAGTTCAATTTTGCTGATACCTACTATGTGCTAACATGATCTGAACATTGTTAGCACACTAACCATATGACTTAGAGTTGTCGGCAACCAATTTTATGAGTGTGCTACCTATTCTCCAGAAGTTACTTTCAGTAACATTACATTCTCCACACAGTGGAACTTTAGCCTTTGCAGAAGTAAACCAGGTCAATGGCTGTTCCACTGTAAATTGTACCAGGTATGTTAGTGAATTCACCTTGCATTGGAGTATTCCATGGCACTGAGCACTCTACATGCAAAATATATACAGTTCCAAACCACCCAGAGTAGTTATGTACACAACCTTACCACAGAATGCATGGAATAGAAAGTAATGCATTCAACTCAAAGGAGGGTACAGTTCAATTTTGCTGATACCTACTATGTGCTAACATGATCTAAACATTGTTAGCACACTAACCATATGATTTAGAGTTGTCTGCAACCAATTTTATTAGTGTGCTACCTATTCTCCAGAAGTTACTTTCAGTAACATTACATTCTCCACACAGTGGAACTTTAGCCTTTGCAGAAGTAAACCAGGTCAATGGCTGTTCCACTGTAAATGGTACCAGGTATGTTAGTGAATTCACCTTGCATTGGAGTATTCCATGGCAGTGAGCACTCTACATGCAAAATCTATACATTTCCAAACCACCCAGAGTAGTAATGTACACAACCTTACCACAGAATGAATTGAATAGAAAGTAATGCATTCAACTGAATGGAGTGTACAGTTCAATTTTGCTGATAACTACTATGTGCTGACATGATCTAAACATTGTTATCACACTATCCATATGATTTATAGTTGTCTGCAACAAATTTTATCAGTGTGCTACCTATTCTCCAGAGGTTACTTTCAGTAACATTACATTCTCTACACAGTGGAACTTTAGCCTTTGCAGAAGTAAACCAAGTCAATGGCTGTTCCACTGTAAATGGTACCAGGTAGGTTACTGAATTCACCTTGCATTGGAGTATTCCATGACACTGAGCACTCTACATGCAAAATCTATACATTTCCAAACCACCCAGAGTAGTTATCTACACAACCTTACCACAGAATGAATGGAATAGAAAGTAATGCATTCAACTCAAAGGAGTGTACAGTTCAATTTTGCAGATACCTACTATGTGCTAACATGATCTGAACATTGTTAGCACACTAACCATATGACTTAGAGTTGTCTGCAACCAATTTTATGAGTGTGCTACCTATTCTCCAGAAGTTACTTTCAGTAACATTACATTCTCCACACAGTGGAACTTTAGCCTTTGCAGAAGTAAACCAGGTCAATGGCTGTTCCACTGTAAATTGTACCAGGTATGTTAGTGAATTCACCTTGCATTGGAGAATTCCATGGCACTGAGCACTCTACATGCAAAATCTATACATTTCCAAACCACCCAGAGTAGTTATGTACACAACCTTACCACAGAATGAATTGAATAGAAAGTAATGCATTCAACTGAATGGAGTGTACAGTTCAATTTTGCTGATAACTACTATGTGCTGACATGATCTAAACATTGTTATCACACTATCCATATGATTTATAGTTGTCTGCAACAAATTTTATGAGTGTGCTACCTATTCTCCAGAAGTTACTTTCAGTAACATTACATTCTCTACACAGTGGAACTTTAGCCTTTGCAGAAGTAAACCAAGTCAATGGCTGTTCCACTGTAAATGGTACCAGGTAGGATACTGAATTAACCTTGCATTGGAGTATTCCATGGCACTGAGCACTCTACATGCAAAATCTATACATTTCCAAACCACCCAGAGTAGTTATGTACACAACCTTACCACAGAATGAATGGAATAGAAAGTAATGCATTCAACTGAATGGAGTGTACAGTTCAATTTTGCTGATAACTACTATGTGCTGACATGATCTAAACATTGTTATCACACTATCCAGATGATTTATATTTGTCTGCAAACAATTTTATGAGTGTGCTACCTATTCTCCAGAAGTTACTTTCAGTAACATTACATTCTCTACACAGTGGAACTTTAGCGTTTGCAGAAGTAAACCAAGTCAATGGCTGTTCCACTGTAAATGGTACCAGGTAGGTTAGTGAATTCTACTTCTATTGGAGTATTCCATGGCACTGAGCACTCTACATGCAAAATCTATACAGTTCCAAACCACCCAGAGTAGTTATGTACACAACCTTACCACAGAATGCATTGAATAGAAACTAATGCATTCAACTCAAAGGAGTGTACAGTTCAATTTTGCTGATACCTACTATGTGCTAACATGATCTAAACATTGTTAGCGCACTAACCATATGATTTAAAGTTGTCTGCAACCAATTTTATGAGTGTGCTACGTATGGTCCAGAAGTTACTTTCAGGAACATTACCTTCACTGCACAGTGGAACTTTTTCCTTTGCAGAAGTAAACCAGGACCATGGCTGTTCCACTGTAAATGGTACCAGGTATGTTAGTGAATTCATCTTGCATTGGAGTATTCCATGGCACTGAGCACTCTACATGAAAAATCTATACAGTTCCAAACCACCCAGAGTAGTTATGTACACAACCTTACCACAGAATGAATTGAATAGAAAGTAATGCATTCAACTGAATGGTGTGTATGAGTTCAATTTTGCTGATAACTACTATGTGCTGACATGATCTAAACATTGTTATCACACTAACCATATGATTTAGAGTTGTCTGCAACCAATTTTATGAGTGTGCTACCTATTCTCCAGAAGTTACTTTCAGTAACATTACATTCTCTACACAGTGGAACTTTAGCGTTTGCAGAAGTAAACCAAGTCAATGGCTGTTCCACTGTAAATGGTACCAGGTAGGTTAGTGAATTCAGCTTGCATTGGAGTATTCCATGGCACTGAGAACTCTACATGCATTATCTGTACAGTTCCAAACCACCCAGAGTAGTTATGTTCACAACCTTACCATAGAATGAATTGAATACAAAGAAATGCATTCAACTGAATGGAGTGTACAGTTCAATTTTGCTGATAACTACTATGTGCTGACATGATCTAAACATTGTTATCACACTATCCATATGATTTAGATTTGTCTGCAACCAATTCTATGAGTGTGCTACCTATTCTCCAGAAGTTACGTTCAGTAACATTACATTCTCCACACAGTGGAACTTTAGCCTTTGCAGAAGTAAACCAGGTCAATGGCTTTTCCACTGTAAATGGTACCAGGTATGTTAGTGAATTCACCTTGCATTGGAGTATTCCATGGCACTGAGCACTCTACATGCAAAATATATACAGTTCCAAACCACCCAGAGTAGTTATGTACACAACCTTACCACAGAATGCATGGAATAGAAAGTAATGCATTCAACTCAAAGGAGGGTACAGTTCAATTTTGCTGATACCTACTATGTGCTAACATGATCTAAACATTGTTAGCGCACTAACCATATGATTTAGAGTTGTCTGCAACCAATTTTATTAGTGTGCTACCTATTCTCCAGAAGTTACTTTCAGTAACATTACATTCTCCACACAGTGGAACTTTAGCCTTTGCAGAAGTAAACCAGGTCAATGGCTGTTCCACTGTAAATGGTACCAGGTATGTTAGTGAATTCACCTTGCATTGGAGTATTCCATGGCAGTGAGCACTCTACATGCAAAATCTATACATTTCCAAACCACCCAGAGTAGTAATGTACACAACCTTACCACAGAATGAATTGAATAGAAAGTAATGCATTCAACTGAATGGAGTGTACAGTTCAATTTTGCTGATAACTACTATGTGCTGACATGATCTAAACATTGTTATCACACTATCCATATGATTTATAGTTGTCTGCAACCAATTTTATCAGTGTGCTACCTATTCTCCAGAAGTTACTTTCAGTAACATTACATTCTCTACACAGTGGAACTTTAGCCTTTGCAGAAGTAAACCAAGTCAATGGCTGTTCCACTGTAAATGGTACCAGGTAGGTTACTGAATTCACCTTGCATTGGAGTATTCCATGGCACTGAGCACTCTACATGCAAAATCTATACATTTCCAAACCACCCAGAGTAGTTATCTACACAACCTTACCACAGAATGCATTGAATAGAAAGTAATGCATTCAACTCAAAGGAGTGTACAGTTCAATTTTGCTGATACCTACTATGTGCTAACATGATCTGAACATTGTTAGCACACTAACCATATGACTTAGAGTTGTCTGCAACCAATTTTATGAGTGTGCTACCTATTCTCCAGAAGTTACTTTCAGTAACATTACATTCTCCACACAGTGGAACTTTAGCCTTTGCAGAAGTAAACCAGGTCAATGGCTGTTCCACTGTAAATTGTACCAGGTATGTTAGTGAATTCACCTTGCATTGGAGAATTCCATGGCACTGAGCACTCTACATGCAAAATCTATACATTTCCAAACCACCCAGAGTAGTTATGTACACAACTTACCACAGAATGCATTGACTACAAAGTAATGTATTCAAATCAATGGAGTGTACAGTTCAATTTTGCTCATAACTACTATGTGCTGACATGATGTAAACATTGTTAGCACTCTATCCATATGATTTAGAGTTGTCTGCAACCAATTTTATGAGTGTGCTACCTATTCTCCAGAAGTTACTTTCAGTAACATTACATTCTCCACACAGTGGAACTTTAGCCTTTGCAGAAGTAAACCAGGTCAATGGCTGTTCCACTGTAAATGGTACCAGGTATGTTAGTGAATTCACCTTGCATTGGAGTATTCCATGGCAGTGAGCACTCTACATGCAAAATCTATACATTTCCAAACCACCCAGAGTAGTAATGTACACAACCTTACCACAGAATGAATTGAATAGAAAGTAATGCATTCAACTGAATGGAGTGTACAGTTCAATTTTGCTGATAACTACTATGTGCTGACATGATCTAAACATTGTTATCACACTATCCATATGATTTATAGTTGTCTGCAACCAATTTTATCAGTGTGCTACCTATTCTCCAGAAGTTACTTTCAGTAACATTACATTCTCTACACAGTGGAACTTTAGCCTTTGCAGAAGTAAACCAAGTCAATGGCTGTTCCACTGTAAATGGTACCAGGTAGGTTACTGAATTCACCTTGCATTGGAGTATTCCATGGCACTGAGCACTCTACATGCAAAATCTATACATTTCCAAACCACCCAGAGTAGTTATCTACACAACCTTACCACAGAATGCATTGAATAGAAAGTAATGCATTCAACTCAAAGGAGTGTACAGTTCAATTTTGCTGATACCTACTATGTGCTAACATGATCTGAACATTGTTAGCACACTAACCATATGACTTAGAGTTGTCTGCAACCAATTTTATGAGTGTGCTACCTATTCTCCAGAAGTTACTTTCAGTAACATTACATTCTCCACACAGTGGAACTTTAGCCTTTGCAGAAGTAAACCAGGTCAATGGCTGTTCCACTGTAAATTGTACCAGGTATGTTAGTGAATTCACCTTGCATTGGAGAATTCCATGGCACTGAGCACTCTACATGCAAAATCTATACATTTCCAAACCACCCAGAGTAGTTATGTACACAACTTACCACAGAATGCATTGACTACAAAGTAATGCATTCAAATCAATGGAGTGTACAGTTCAATTTTGCTCATAACTACTATGTGCTGACATGATGTAAACATTGTTAGCACTCTATCCATATGATTTAGAGTTGTCTGCAACCAATTTTATTAGTGTGCTACCTATGCAGCAGAAGTTTCAGTAACATTACCTTCTCTACACAGTGGAACTTTAGCGTTTGCAGAAGTAAACCAAGTCAATGGCTGTTCCACTGTAAATGGTACCAGGTAGGTTAGTGAATTCAGCTTGCATTGGAGTATTCCATGGCACTGAGAACTCTACATGCATTATCTGTACAGTTCCAAACCACCCAGAGTAGTTATGTTCACAACCTTACCATAGAATGAATTGAATACAAAGAAATGCATTCAACTGAATGGAGTGTACAGTTCAATTTTGCTGATAACTACTATGTGCTGACATGATCTAAACATTGTTATCACACTATCCATATGATTTAGATTTGTCTGCAACCAATTCTATGAGTGTGCTACCTATTCTCCAGAAGTTACGTTCAGTAACATTACATTCTCCACACAGTGGAACTTTAGCCTTTGCAGAAGTAAACCAGGTCAATGGCTTTTCCACTGTAAATGGTACCAGGTATGTTAGTGAATTCACCTTGCATTGGAGTATTCCATGGCACTGAGCACTCTACATGCAAAATATATACAATTCCAAACCACCCAGAGTAGTTATGTACACAACCTTACCACAGAATGCATGGAATAGAAAGTAATGCATTCAACTCAAAGGAGGGTACAGTTCAATTTTGCTGATACCTACTATGTGCTAACATGATCTGAACATTGTTAGCACACTAACCATATGACTTAGAGTTGTCTGCAACCAATTTTATGAGTGTGCTACCTATTCTCCAGAAGTTACTTTCAGTAACATTACATTCTCCACACAGTGGAACTTTAGCCTTTGCAGAAGTAAACCAGGTCAATGGCTGTTCCACTGTAAATTGTACCAGGTATGTTAGTGAATTCACCTTGCATTGGAGAATTCCATGGCACTGAGCACTCTACATGCAAAATCTATACATTTCCAAACCACCCAGAGTAGTTATGTACACAACTTACCACAGAATGCATTGACTACAAAGTAATGTATTCAAATCAATGGAGTGTACAGTTCAATTTTGCTCATAACTACTATGTGCTGACATGATGTAAACATTGTTAGCACTCTATCCATATGATTTAGAGTTGTCTGCAACCAATTTTATTAGTGTGCTACCTATGCAGCAGAAGTTTCAGTAACATTACCTTCTCTACACAGTGGAACTTTAGCCTTTGCAGAAGAAAACCAGGTCAATGGCTGTTCCACTGTAAATGGTACCAGGTATGTTAGTGAATTCAGCTTGCATTGGAGTATTCCATGGCACTGAGAACTCTACATGCATTATCTGTACAGTTCCAAACCACCCAGAGTAGTTATGTTCACAACCTTACCATAGAATGAATTGAATACAAAGTAATGCATTCAACTCAATGGAGTGTACAGTTCAATTTTGCTGATAACTACTAGGTGCTGACATGATCTAAACATTGTTATCACACTAACCATATGATTTAGATTTGTCTGCAACCAATTTTATGAGTGTGCTACCTATTCTCCAGAAGTTACTTTCAGTAACATTACATTCTCCACACAGTGGAACTTTAGCCTTTGCAGAAGTAAACCAGGTCAATGGCTGTTCCACTGTAAATTGTACCAGGTATGTTAGTGAATTCACCTTGCATTGGAGAATTCCATGGCACTGAGCACTCTACATGCAAAATCTATACATTTCCAAACCACCCAGAGTAGTTATGTACACAACCTTACCACAGAATGAATTGAATAGAAAGTAATGCATTCAACTGAATGCAGTGTACAGTTCAATTTTGCTGATAACTACTATGTGCTGACATGATCTAAACATTGTTATCACACTATCCATATGATTTATAGTTGTCTGCAACAAATTTTATGAGTGTGCTACCTATTCTCCAGAAGTTACTTTCAGTAACATTACATTCTCTACACAGTGGAACTTTAGCCTTTGCAGAAGTAAACCAAGTCAATGGCTGTTCCACTGTAAATGGTACCAGGTAGGATACTGAATTAACCTTGCATTGGAGTATTCCATGGCACTGAGCACTCTACATGCAAAATCTATACATTTCCAAACCACCCAGAGTAGTTATGTACACAACCTTACCACAGAATGAATGGAATAGAAAGTAATGCATTCAACTGAATGGAGTGTACAGTTCAATTTTGCTGATAACTACTATGTGCTGACATGATCTAAACATTGTTATCACACTATCCAGATGATTTATATTTGTCTGCAAACAATTTTATGAGTGTGCTACCTATTCTCCAGAAGTTACTTTCAGTAACATTACATTCTCTACACAGTGGAACTTTAGCGTTTGCAGAAGTAAACCAAGTCAATGGCTGTTCCACTGTAAATGGTACCAGGTAGGTTAGTGAATTCTACTTCTATTGGAGTATTCCATGGCACTGAGCACTCTACATGCAAACTCTATACAGTTCCAAACCACCCAGAGTAGTTATGTACACAACATTACCACAGAATGCATTGAATAGAAACTAATGCATTCAACTCAAAGGAGTGTACAGTTCAATTTTGCTGATACCTACTATGTGCTAACATGATCTAAACATTGTTAGCGCACTAACCATATGATTTAAAGTTGTCTGCAAACAATTTTATGAGTGTGCTACGTATGGTCCAGAAGTTACTTTCAGGAACATTACCTTCACTGCACAGTGGAACTTTTTCCTTTGCAGAAGTAAACCAGGACCATGGCTGTTCCACTGTAAATGGTACCAGGTATGTTAGTGAATTCATCTTGCATTGGAGTATTCCATGGCACTGAGCACTCTACATGAAAAATCTATACAGTTCCAAACCACCCGGAGTAGTTATGTACACAACCTTACCACAGAATGAATTGAATAGAAAGTAATGCATTCAACTGAATGGTGTGTATGAGTTCAATTTTGCTGATAACTACTATGTGCTGACATGATCTAAACATTGTTATCACACTAACCATATGATTTAGAGTTGTCTGCAACCAATTTTATGAGTGTTCTACCTATTCTCCAGAAGTTACTTTCAGTAACATTACATTCTCTACACAGTGGAACTTTAGCGTTTGCAGAAGTAAACCAAGTCAATGGCTGTTCCACTGTAAATGGTACCAGGTAGGTTAGTGAATTCAGCTTGCATTGGAGTATTCCATGGCACTGAGAACTCTACATGCATTATCTGTACAGTTCCAAACCACCCAGAGTAGTTATGTTCACAACCTTACCATAGAATGAATTGAATACAAAGAAATGCATTCAACTGAATGGAGTGTACAGTTCAATTTTGCTGATACCTACTATGTGCTGACATGATCTAAACATTGTTATCACACTATCCATATGATTTAGATTTGTCTGCAACCAATTCTATGAGTGTGCTACCTATTCTCCAGAAGTTACTTTCAGTAACATTACATTCTCCACACAGTGGAACTTTAGCCTTTGCAGAAGTAAACCAGGTCAATGGCTGTTCCACTGTAAATGGTACCAGGTATGTTAGTGAATTCACCTTGCATTGGAGTATTCCATGGCAGTGAGCACTCTACATGCAAAATCTATACATTTCCAAACCACCCAGAGTAGTTATGTACACAACCTTACCACAGAATGAATGGAATAGAAAGTAATGCATTCAACTGAATGGAGTGTACAGTTCAATTTTGCTGATAACTACTATGTGCTGACATGATCTAAACATTGTTATCACACTATCCAGATGATTTATATTTGTCTGCAAACAATTTTATGAGTGTGCTACCTATTCTCCAGAAGTTACTTTCAGTAACATTACATTCTCTACACAGTGGAACTTTAGCGTTTGCAGAAGTAAACCAAGTCAATGGCTGTTCCACTGTAAATGGTACCAGGTAGGTTAGTGAATTCTACTTCTATTGGAGTATTCCATGGCACTGAGCACTCTACATGCAAACTCTATACAGTTCCAAACCACCCAGAGTAGTTATGTACACAACATTACCACAGAATGCATTGAATAGAAACTAATGCATTCAACTCAAAGGAGTGTACAGTTCAATTTTGCTGATACCTACTATGTGCTAACATGATCTAAACATTGTTAGCGCACTAACCATATGATTTAAAGTTGTCTGCAACCAATTTTATGAGTGTGCTACGTATGGTCCAGAAGTTACTTTCAGGAACATTACCTTCACTGCACAGTGGAACTTTTTCCTTTGCAGAAGTAAACCAGGACCATGGCTGTTCCACTGTAAATGGTACCAGGTATGTTAGTGAATTCATCTTGCATTGGAGTATTCCATGGCACTGAGCACTCTACATGAAAAATCTATACAGTTCCAAACCACCCGGAGTAGTTATGTACACAACCTTACCACAGAATGAATTGAATAGAAAGTAATGCATTCAACTGAATGGTGTGTATGAGTTCAATTTTGCTGATAACTACTATGTGCTGACATGATCTAAACATTGTTATCACACTAACCATATGATTTAGAGTTGTCTGCAACCAATTTTATGAGTGTTCTACCTATTCTCCAGAAGTTACTTTCAGTAACATTACATTCTCTACACAGTGGAACTTTAGCGTTTGCAGAAGTAAACCAAGTCAATGGCTGTTCCACTGTAAATGGTACCAGGTAGGTTAGTGAATTCAGCTTGCATTGGAGTATTCCATGGCACTGAGAACTCTACATGCATTATCTGTACAGTTCCAAACCACCCAGAGTAGTTATGTTCACAACCTTACCATAGAATGAATTGAATACAAAGAAATGCATTCAACTGAATGGAGTGTACAGTTCAATTTTGCTGATACCTACTATGTGCTGACATGATCTAAACATTGTTATCACACTATCCATATGATTTAGATTTGTCTGCAACCAATTCTATGAGTGTGCTACCTATTCTCCAGAAGTTACTTTCAGTAACATTACATTCTCCACACAGTGGAACTTTAGCCTTTGCAGAAGTAAACCAGGTCAATGGCTGTTCCACTGTAAATGGTACCAGGTATGTTAGTGAATTCACCTTGCATTGGAGTATTCCATGGCAGTGAGCACTCTACATGCAAAATCTATACATTTCCAAACCACCCAGAGTAGTAATGTACACAACCTTACCACAGAATGAATTGAATAGAAAGTCATGCATTCAACTGAATGGAGTGTACAGTTCAATTTTGCTGATAACTACTATGTGCTGACATGATCTAAACATTGTTATCACACTATCCATATGATTTATAGTTGTCTGCAACCAATTTTATCAGTGTGCTACCTATTCTCCAGAAGTTACTTTCAGTAACATTATATTCTCTACACAGTGGAACTTTAGCCTTTGCAGAAGTAAACCAAGTCAATGGCTGTTCCACTGTAAATGGTACCAGGTAGGTTACTGAATTCACCTTGCATTGGAGTATTCCATGGCACTGAGCACTCTACATGCAAAATATATACAGTTCCAAACCACCCAGAGTAGTTATGTACACAACCTTACCACAGAATGCATGGAATAGAAAGTAATGCATTCAACTGAATGGTGTGTATGAGTTCAATTTTGCTGATAACTACTATGTGCTGACATGATCTAAACATTGTTATCACACTAACCATATGATTTAGAGTTGTCTGCAACCAATTTTATGAGTGTGCTACCTATTCTCCAGAAGTTACTTTCAGTAACATTACATTCTCTACACAGTGGAACTTTAGCGTTTGCAGAAGTAAACCAAGTCAATGGCTGTTCCACTGTAAATGGTACCAGGTAGGTTAGTGAATTCAGCTTGCATTGGAGTATTCCATGGCACTGAGAACTCTACATGCATTATCTGTACAGTTCCAAACCACCCAGAGTAGTTATGTTCACAACCTTACCATAGAATGAATTGAATACAAAGAAATGCATTCAACTGAATGGAGTGTACAGTTCAATTTTGCTGATAACTACTATGTGCTGACATGATCTAAACATTGTTATCACACTATCCATATGATTTAGATTTGTCTGCAACCAATTCTATGAGTGTGCTACCTATTCTCCAGAAGTTACGTTCAGTAACATTACATTCTCCACACAGTGGAACTTTAGCCTTTGCAGAAGTAAACCAGGTCAATGGCTTTTCCACTGTAAATGGTACCAGGTATGTTAGTGAATTCACCTTGCATTGGAGTATTCCATGGCACTGAGCACTCTACATGCAAAATATATACAGTTCCAAACCACCCAGAGTAGTTATGTACACAACCTTACCACAGAATGCATGGAATAGAAAGTAATGCATTCAACTCAAAGGAGGGTACAGTTCAATTTTGCTGATACCTACTATGTGCTAACATGATCTAAACATTGTTAGTGCACTAACCATATGATTTAGAGTTGTCTGCAACCAATTTTATTAGTGTGCTACCTATTCTCCAGAAGTTACTTTCAGTAACATTACATTCTCCACACAGTGGAACTTTAGCCTTTGCAGAAGTAAACCAGGTCAATGGCTGTTCCACTGTAAATGGTACCAGGTATGTTAGTGAATTCACCTTGCATTGGAGTATTCCATGGCAGTGAGCACTCTACATGCAAAATCTATACATTTCCAAACCACCCAGAGTAGTAATGTACACAACCTTACCACAGAATGAATTGAATAGAAAGTAATGCATTCAACTGAATGGAGTGTACAGTTCAATTTTGCTGATAACTACTATGTGCTGACATGATCTAAACATTGTTATCACACTATCCATATGATTTATAGTTGTCTGCAACCAATTTTATCAGTGTGCTACCTATTCTCCAGAAGTTACTTTCAGTAACATTACATTCTCTACACAGTGGAACTTTAGCCTTTGCAGAAGTAAACCAAGTCAATGGCTGTTCCACTGTAAATGGTACCAGGTAGGTTACTGAATTCACCTTGCATTGGAGTATTCCATGGCACTGAGCACTCTACATGCAAAATCTATACATTTCCAAACCACCCAGAGTAGTTATCTACACAACCTTACCACAGAATGCATTGAATAGAAAGTAATGCATTCAACTCAAAGGAGTGTACAGTTCAATTTTGCTGATACCTACTATGTGCTAACATGATCTGAACATTGTTAGCACACTAACCATATGACTTAGAGTTGTCTGCAACCAATTTTATGAGTGTGCTACCTATTCTCCAGAAGTTACTTTCAGTAACATTACATTCTCCACACAGTGGAACTTTAGCCTTTGCAGAAGTAAACCAGGTCAATGGCTGTTCCACTGTAAATTGTACCAGGTATGTTAGTGAATTCACCTTGCATTGGAGAATTCCATGGCACTGAGCACTCTACATGCAAAATCTATACATTTCCAAACCACCCAGAGTAGTTATGTACACAACTTACCACAGAATGCATTGACTACAAAGTAATGCATTCAAATCAATGGAGTGTACAGTTCAATTTTGCTCATAACTACTATGTGCTGACATGATGTAAACATTGTTAGCACTCTATCCATATGATTTAGAGTTGTCTGCAACCAATTTTATTAGTGTGCTACCTATGCAGCAGAAGTTTCAGTAACATTACCTTCTCTACACAGTGGAACTTTAGCCTTTGCAGAAGAAAACCAGGTCAATGGCTGTTCCACTGTAAATGGTACCAGGTATGTTAGTGAATTCAGCTTGCATTGGAGTATTCCATGGCACTGAGAACTCTACATGCATTATCTGTACAGTTCCAAACCACCCAGAGTAGTTATGTTCACAACCTTACCATAGAATGAATTGAATACAAAGTAATGCATTCAACTCAATGGAGTGTACAGTTCAATTTTGCTGATAACTACTAGGTGCTGACATGATCTAAACATTGTTATCACACTAACCATATGATTTAGATTTGTCTGCAACCAATTTTATGAGTGTGCTACCTATTCTCCAGAAGTTACTTTCAGTAACATTACATTCTCCACACAGTGGAACTTTAGCCTTTGCAGAAGTAAACCAGTTCAATGGCTGTTCCACTGTAAATGGTACCAGGTATGTTAGTGAATTCACATTGCATTGGAGTATTCCATGGCACTGAGCACTCTACATGCAAAATCTATACAGTTCCAAACCACCCAGAGTAGTTATGTACACAACCTTACCACAGAATGCATTGAATAGAAAGTAATGCATTCAACTCAAAGGAGTGTACAGTTCAATTTTGCTGATACCTACTATGTGCTAACATGATCTAAACATTGTTAGCGCACTAACCATATGATTTAGAGTTGTCTGCAACCAATTTTATGAGTGTGCTACCTATTCTCCAGAAGTTACTTTCAGTAACATTACATTCTCCACACAGTGGAACTTTAGCCTTTGCAGAAGTAAACCAGGTCAATGGCTGTTCCACTGTAAATGGTACCAGGTATGTTAGTGAATTCACCTTGCATTGGAGTATTCCATGGCACTGAGCACTCTACATGCAAAATCTATACATTTCCAAACCACCCAGAGTAGTTATGTACACAAACTTACCACAGAATGAATTGAATAGAAAGTAATGCATTCAACTGAATGGAGTGTACAGTTCAATTTTGCTGATAACTACTATGTGCTGACATGATCTAAACATTGTTATCACACTATCCATATGATTTATAGTTGTCTGCAATCAATTTTATTAGTGTGCTACCTATGCAGCAGAAGTTTCAGTAACATTACCTTCTCTACACAGTGGAACTTTAGCGTTTGCAGCAGTAAACCAGGTCAATGGCTGTTCCACTGTAAATGGTACCAGGTATGTTAGTGAATTCACCTTGCATTGGAGTATTCCATGGCACTGAGCACTCTACATGCAAAATCTATACATTTCCAAACCACCCAGAGTAGTTATGTACACAACCTTACCACAGAATGCATTGAATAGAAAGTAATGCATTCAACTCAAAGGAGTGTACAGTTCAATTTTGCTGATACCTACTATGTGCTAACATGATCTAAACATTGTTAGCGCACTAACCATATGATTTAAAGTTGTCTGCAACCAATTTTATGAGTGTGCTACGTATGGTCCAGAAGTTACTTTCAGGAACATTACCTTCACTGCACAGTGGAACTTTTTCCTTTGCAGAAGTAAACCAGGACCATGGCTGTTCCACTGTAAATGGTACCAGGTATGTTAGTGAATTCATCTTGCATTGGAGTATTCCATGGCACTGAGCACTCTACATGAAAAATCTATACAGTTCCAAACCACCCAGAGTAGTTATGTACACAACCTTACCACAGAATGAATTGAATAGAAAGTAATGCATTCAACTGAATGGTGTGTATGAGTTCAATTTTGCTGATAACTACTATGTGCTGACATGATCTAAACATTGTTATCACACTAACCATATGATTTAGAGTTGTCTGCAACCAATTTTATGAGTGTGCTACCTATTCTCCAGAAGTTACTTTCAGTAACATTACATTCTCTACACAGTGGAACTTTAGCGTTTGCAGAAGTAAACCAAGTCAATGGCTGTTCCACTGTAAATGGTACCAGGTAGGTTAGTGAATTCAGCTTGCATTGGAGTATTCCATGGCACTGAGAACTCTACATGCATTATCTGTACAGTTCCAAACCACCCAGAGTGGTTATGTTCACAACCTTACCATAGAATGAATTGAATACAAAGAAATGCATTCAACTGAATGGAGTGTACAGTTCAATTTTGCTGATAACTACTATGTGCTGACATGATCTAAACATTGTTATCACACTATCCATATGATTTAGATTTGTCTGCAAACAATTCTATGAGTGTGCTACCTATTCTCCAGAAGTTACGTTCAGTAACATTACATTCTCCACACAGTGGAACTTTAGCCTTTGCAGAAGTAAACCAGGTCAATGGCTTTTCCACTGTAAATGGTACCAGGTATGTTAGTGAATTCACCTTGCATTGGAGTATTCCATGGCACTGAGCACTCTACATGCAAAATATATACAGTTCCAAACCACCCAGAGTAGTTATGTACACAACCTTACCACAGAATGCATGGAATAGAAAGTAATGCATTCAACTCAAAGGAGGGTACAGTTCAATTTTGCTGATACCTACTATGTGCTAACATGATCTAAACATTGTTAGTGCACTAACCATATGATTTAGAGTTGTCTGCAACCAATTTTATTAGTGTGCTACCTATTCTCCAGAAGTTACTTTCAGTAACATTACATTCTCCACACAGTGGAACTTTAGCCTTTGCAGAAGTAAACCAGGTCAATGGCTGTTCCACTGTAAATTGTACCAGGTATGTTAGTGAATTCACCTTGCATTGGAGTATTCCATGGCAGTGAGCACTCTACATGCAAAATCTATACATTTCCAAACCACCCAGAGTAGTAATGTACACAACCTTACCACAGAATGAATTGAATAGAAAGTAATGCATTCAACTGAATGGAGTGTACAGTTCAATTTTGCTGATAACTACTATGTGCTGACATGATCTAAACATTGTTATCACACTATCCATATGATTTATAGTTGTCTGCAACCAATTTTATCAGTGTGCTACCTATTCTCCAGAAGTTACTTTCAGTAACATTACATTCTCTACACAGTGGAACTTTAGCCTTTGCAGAAGTAAACCAAGTCACTGGCTGTTCCACTGTAAATGGTACCAGGTAGGTTACTGAATTCACCTTGCATTGGAGTATTCCATGGCACTGAGCACTCTACATGCAAAATCTATACATTTCCAAACCACCCAGAGTAGTTATCTACACAACCTTACCACAGAATGCATTGAATAGAAAGTAATGCATTCAACTCAAAGGAGTGTACAGTTCAATTTTGCTGATACCTACTATGTGCTAACATGATCTGAACATTGTTAGCACACTAACCATATGACTTAGAGTTGTCTGCAACCAATTTTATGAGTGTGCTACCTATTCTCCAGAAGTTACTTTCAGTAACATTACATTCTCCACACAGTGGAACTTTAGCCTTTGCAGAAGTAAACCAGGTCAATGGCTGTTCCACTGTAAATTGTACCAGGTATGTTAGTGAATTCACCTTGCATTGGAGAATTCCATGGCACTGAGCACTCTACATGCAAAATCTATACATTTCCAAACCACCCAGAGTAGTTATGTACACAACTTACCACAGAATGCATTGACTACAAAGTAATGCATTCAAATCAATGGAGTGTACAGTTCAATTTTGCTCATAACTACTATGTGCTGACATGATGTAAACATTGTTAGCACTCTATCCATATGATTTAGAGTTGTCTGCAACCAATTTTATTAGTGTGCTACCTATGCAGCAGAAGTTTCAGTAACATTACCTTCTCTACACAGTGGAACTTTAGCCTTTGCAGAAGTAAACCAGTTCAATGGCTGTTCCACTGTAAATGGTACCAGGTATGTTAGTGAATTCACATTGCATTGGAGTATTCCATGGCACTGAGCACTCTACATGCAAAATCTATACAGTTCCAAACCACCCAGAGTAGTTATGTACACAACCTTACCACAGAATGCATTGAATAGAAAGTAATGCATTCAACTCAAAGGAGTGTACAGTTCAATTTTGCTGATACCTACTATGTGCTAACATGATCTAAACATTGTTAGCGCACTAACCATATGATTTAGAGTTGTCTGCAACCAATTTTATGAGTGTGCTACCTATTCTCCAGAAGTTACTTTCAGTAACATTACATTCTCCACACAGTGGAACTTTAGCCTTTGCAGAAGTAAACCAGGTCAATGGCTGTTCCACTGTAAATGGTACCAGGTATGTTAGTGAATTCACCTTGCATTGGAGTATTCCATGGCACTGAGCACTCTACATGCAAAATCTATACATTTCCAAACCACCCAGAGTAGTTATGTACACAAACTTACCACAGAATGAATTGAATAGAAAGTAATGCATTCAACTGAATGGAGTGTACAGTTCAATTTTGCTGATAACTACTATGTGCTGACATGATCTAAACATTGTTATCACACTATCCATATGATTTATAGTTGTCTGCAATCAATTTTATTAGTGTGCTACCTATGCAGCAGAAGTTTCAGTAACATTACCTTCTCTACACAGTGGAACTTTAGCGTTTGCAGCAGTAAACCAGGTCAATGGCTGTTCCACTGTAAATGGTACCAGGTATGTTAGTGAATTCACCTTGCATTGGAGTATTCCATGGCACTGAGCACTCTACATGCAAAATCTATACATTTCCAAACCACCCAGAGTAGTTATGTACACAACCTTACCACAGAATGCATTGAATAGAAAGTAATGCATTCAACTCAAAGGAGTGTACAGTTCAATTTTGCTGATACCTACTATGTGCTAACATGATCTAAACATTGTTAGCGCACTAACCATATGATTTAAAGTTGTCTGCAACCAATTTTATGAGTGTGCTACGTATGGTCCAGAAGTTACTTTCAGGAACATTACCTTCACTGCACAGTGGAACTTTTTCCTTTGCAGAAGTAAACCAGGACCATGGCTGTTCCACTGTAAATGGTACCAGGTATGTTAGTGAATTCATCTTGCATTGGAGTATTCCATGGCACTGAGCACTCTACATGAAAAATCTATACAGTTCCAAACCACCCAGAGTAGTTATGTACACAACCTTACCACAGAATGAATTGAATAGAAAGTAATGCATTCAACTGAATGGTGTGTATGAGTTCAATTTTGCTGATAACTACTATGTGCTGACATGATCTAAACATTGTTATAACACTAACCATATGATTTAGAGTTGTCTGCAACCAATTTTATGAGTGTGCTACCTATTCTCCAGAAGTTACTTTCAGTAACATTACATTCTCTACACAGTGGAACTTTAGCGTTTGCAGAAGTAAACCAAGTCAATGGCTGTTCCACTGTAAATGGTACCAGGTAGGTTAGTGAATTCAGCTTGCATTGGAGTATTCCATGGCACTGAGAACTCTACATGCATTATCTGTACAGTTCCAAACCACCCAGAGTAGTTATGTTCACAACCTTACCATAGAATGAATTGAATACAAAGAAATGCATTCAACTGAATGGAGTGTACAGTTCAATTTTGCTGATAACTACTATGTGCTGACATGATCTAAACATTGTTATCACACTATCCATATGATTTAGATTTGTCTGCAACCAATTCTATGAGTGTGCTACCTATTCTCCAGAAGTTACGTTCAGTAACATTACATTCTCCACACAGTGGAACTTTAGCCTTTGCAGAAGTAAACCAGGTCAATGGCTTTTCCACTATAAATGGTACCAGGTATGTTAGTGAATTCACCTTGCATTGGAGTATTCCATGGCACTGAGCACTCTACATGCAAAATATATACAGTTCCAAACCACCCAGAGTAGTTATGTACACAACCTTACCACAGAATGCATTGAATAGAAAGTAATGCATTCAACTCAAAGGAGTGTACAGTTCAATTTTGCTGATACCTACTATGTGCTAACATGATCTAAACATTGTTAGCGCACTAACCATATGATTTAAAGTTGTCTGCAACCAATTTTATGAGTGTGCTACGTATGGTCCAGAAGTTACTTTCAGGAACATTACCTTCACTGCACAGTGGAACTTTTTCCTTTGCAGAAGTAAACCAGGACCATGGCTGTTCCACTGTAAATGGTACCAGGTATGTTAGTGAATTCATCTTGCATTGGAGTATTCCATGGCACTGAGCACTCTACATGAAAAATCTATACAGTTCCAAACCACCCAGAGTAGTTATGTACACAACCTTACCACAGAATGAATTGAATAGAAAGTAATGCATTCAACTGAATGGTGTGTATGAGTTCAATTTTGCTGATAACTACTATGTGCTGACATGATCTAAACATTGTTATCACACTAACCATATGATTTAGAGTTGTCTGCAACCAATTTTATGAGTGTGCTACCTATTCTCCAGAAGTTACTTTCAGTAACATTACATTCTCTACACAGTGGAACTTTAGCGTTTGCAGAAGTAAACCAAGTCAATGGCTGTTCCACTGTAAATGGTACCAGGTAGGTTAGTGAATTCAGCTTGCATTGGAGTATTCCATGGCACTGAGAACTCTACATGCATTATATGTACAGTTCCAAACCACCCAGAGTAGTTATGTTCACAACCTTACCATAGAATGAATTGAATACAAAGAAATGTATTAAACTGAATGGAGTGTACAGTTCAATTTTGCTGATAACTACTATGTGCTGACATGATCTAAACATTGTTATCACACTATCCATATGATTTAGATTTGTCTGCAACCAATTCTATGAGTGTGCTACCTATTCTCCAGAAGTTACGTTCAGTAACATTACATTCTCCACACAGTGGAACTTTAGCCTTTGCAGAAGTAAACCAGGTCAATGGCTTTTCCACTGTAAATGGTACCAGGTATGTTAGTGAATTCACCTTGCATTGGAGTATTCCATGGCACTGAGCACTCTACATGCAAAATATATACAGTTCCAAACCACCCAGAGTAGTTATGTACACAACCTTACCACAGAATGCATGGAATAGAAAGTAATGCATTCAACTCAAAGGAGGGTACAGTTCAATTTTGCTGATACCTACTATGTGCTAACATGATCTAAACATTGTTAGCGCACTAACCATATGATTTAGAGTTGTCTGCAACCAATTTTATTAGTGTGCTACCTATTCTCCAGAAGTTACTTTCAGTAACATTACATTCTCCACACAGTGCAACTTTAGCCTTTGCAGAAGTAAACCAGGTCAATGGCTGTTCCACTGTAAATGGTACCAGGTATGTTAGTGAATTCACCTTGCATTGGAGTATTCCATGGCAGTGAGCACTCTACATGCAAAATCTATACATTTCCAAACCACCCAGAGTAGTAATGTACACAACCTTACCACAGAATGAATTGAATAGAAAGTAATGCATTCAACTGAATGGAGTGTACAGTTCAATTTTGCTGATAACTACTATGTGCTGACATGATCTAAACATTGTTATCACACTATCCATATGATTTAGAGTTGTATGCAACCAATTTTATGAGTGTGCTACCTATGGTCCAGAAGTTACTTTCAGTAACATTACCTTCACTGCACAGTGTAACTTTAGCCTTTGCAGAAGTAAACCACGTCAATGGCTGTTCCACTGTAAATGGTACCAAGTAGGTTACTGAATTCAGCTTGCATTGGAGTATTCCATGGCACTGAGCACTCTACATGCAATACCTGTACAGTTCGAAACCACCCAGAGTAGTTATGTTCACAACCTTACCACAGAATGAATTGAATAGAAAGTAATGCATTCAACTCAATGGAGTGTACAGTTCAATTTTGCTGATAACTACTATGTGCTGACATGATCTAAACATTGTTATCACACTATCCATATGATTTAGATTTGTCTGCAACCAATTCTATGAGTGTGCTACCTATTCTCCAGAAGTTACGTTCAGTAACATTACATTCTCCACACAGTGGAACTTTAGCCTTTGCAGAAGTAAACCAGGTCAATGGCTTTTCCACTGTAAATGGTACCAGGTATGTTAGTGAATTCACCTTGCATTGGAGTATTCCATGGCACTGAGCACTCTACATGCAAAATATATACAGTTCCAAACCACCCAGAGTAGTTATGTACACAACCTTACCACAGAATGCATGGAATAGAAAGTAATGCATTCAACTCAAAGGAGGGTACAGTTCAATTTTGCTGATACCTACTATGTGCTAACATGATCTAAACATTGTTAGCGCACTAACCATATGATTTAGAGTTGTCTGCAACCAATTTTATTAGTGTGCTACCTATTCTCCAGAAGTTACTTTCAGTAACATTACATTCTCCACACAGTGGAACTTTAGCCTTTGCAGAAGTAAACCAGGTCAATGGCTGTTCCACTGTAAATGGTACCAGGTATGTTAGTGAATTCACCTTGCATTGGAGTATTCCATGGCAGTGAGCACTCTACATGCAAAATCTATACATTTCCAAACCACCCAGAGTAGTAATGTACACAACCTTACCACAGAATGAATTGAATAGAAAGTAATGCATTCAACTGAATGGAGTGTACAGTTCAATTTTGCTGATAACTACTATGTGCTGACATGATCTAAACATTGTTATCACACTATCCATATGATTTATAGTTGTCTGCAACAAATTTTATCAGTGTGCTACCTATTCTCCAGAAGTTACTTTCAGTAACATTACATTCTCTACACAGTGGAACTTCAGCCTTTGCAGAAGTAAACCAAGTCAATGGCTGTTCCACTGTAAATGGTACCAGGTAGGATACTGAATTCACCTTGCATTGGAGTATTCCATGGCACTGAGCACTCTACATGCAAAATCTATACAGTTCCAAACCACCCAGAGTAGTTATGTACACAACCTTACCACAGAATGCATTGAATAGAAAGTAATGCATTCAACTCAAAGGAGTGTACAGTTCAATTTTGCTGATACCTACTATGTGCTAACATGATCTAAACATTGTTATCACACTAACCATATGATTTAGAGTTGTATGCAACCAATTTTATGAGTGTGCTACCTATGGTCCAGAAGTTACTTTCAGTAACATTACCTTCACTGCACAGTGTAACTTTAGCCTTTGCAGAAGTAAACCACGTCAATGGCTGTTCCACTGTAAATGGTACCAAGTAGGTTACTGAATTCAGCTTGCATTGGAGTATTCCATGGCACTGAGCACTCTACATGCAATACCTGTACAGTTCGAAACCACCCAGAGTAGTTATGTACACAACCTTACCACAGAATGAATTGAATAGAAAGTAATGCATTCAACTCAATAGAGTGTACAGTTCAATTTTGCTGATAACTACTATGTGCTGAAATGATCTAAACATTGTTATCACACTAACCATATGATTTAGAGTTGTCTGCAACCAATTTTATGAGTGTGCTACCTATTCTCCAGAAGTTACTTTCAGTAACATTACATTCTCTACACAGCGGAACTTTAGCCTTTGCAGAAGTAAACCAAGTCAATGGCTGTTCCACTGTAAATGGTACCAGGTAGGTTACTGAATTCAGCTTGTGTTGGAGTATTCCATGGCACTGAGCACTCTACATGCAATATATTTTCAGTTCCAAACCACCCAGAGTAGTTATGTACACAACTTACCACAGAATGCATTGACTACAAAGTAATGCATTCAAATCAATGGAGTGTACAGTTCAATTTTGCTCATAACTACTATGTGCTGACATGATGTAAACATTGTTAGCACACTATCCATATGATTTAGAGTTGTCTGCAACCAATTTTATTAGTGTGCTACCTATGCAGCAGAAGTTTCAGTAACATTACCTTCTCTACACAGTGGAACTTTAGCCTTTGCAGAAGAAAACCAAGTCAATGGCTGTTCCACTGTAAATGGTACCAAGTAGGTTACTGAATTCAGCTTGCATTGGAGTATTCCATGGCACTGAGCACTCTACATGCAATATCTGTACAGTTCCAAACAACCCAGAGTAGTTATGTACACAACCTTACCACAGAATGAATTGAATAGAAAGTAATGCATTCAACTGAATGGAGTGTATGAGTTCAATTTTGCTGATAACTACTATGTGCTGACATGATCTAAACATTGTTATCACACTATCCATATGATTTAGAGTTGCCTGCAACCAATTTTATGAGTGTGCTACCTATTCTCCAGAAGTTACTTTCAGTAACATTACATTCTCCACACAGTGGAACTTAAGCGTTTGCAGAAGTAAACCAAGTCAATGGCTGTTCCACTGTAAATGGTACCAGGTAGGTTAGTGAATTCACCATGCATTGGAGTATTCCATGGCACTGAGCACTCTACATGCAAAATCTATACAGTTCCAAACCACCCAGAGTAGTTATGTACACAACCTTACCACAGAATGCATTGAATAGAAAGTAATGCATTCAACTGAATGGAGTGTACAGTTCAATTTTGCTGATAACTACTATGTGCTGACATGATCTAAACATTGTTAGCACACTAGCCATATGATTTAGAGTTGTCTGCAACCAAT